>NW_026647514.1:0-157839 GCF_950295315.1 Erinaceus europaeus | reverse complement strand
GAAAAGAAAATAAAAATAAGAATTAGGGGAAAAATACAGCCCTAACAAAATCAGAATGTATTGTCTCTGGCTTTGGCGACTCAGCTCAAATTCTGCATGAATAGAAAAGTTCCTTCTATACAGTCTATAAATATACTTTGAATTCCTAATCCTGTATTCTTACATGCATAAATTCTGGCATGGCACCAAGTTAGAACTTAAGCTATTTAAAGTTAGAACAACTCATTACAATATTTTCCATAAAACTACTTTGAATGTTCTGACTCTGACTAATTTGAAGAGGATGTTATTTACCATCCCATGTAAGACATGAGGATACTGAGCAAAATGAACTCTTCTATATCTAATACGTAAGTTTAATTAAGATCAAACAGGGCTGCAGAGCCCTGGAGGTGTGCAGTTGTTAAAGCAATGGATTTGCTTGCTTGTGGTCCTCAGTTTGACCCCTGGAATCACATAGAGAATCAGGGTTTTCCTAAGGCCCTTTCTCTCTCTCTCTCTCTCTCTCTCTCTCTCATAAATAAATAACTAAATATTTTTTAAAAGACTTCATAGGGTCAAACAGGCAAGAAATATGTCAGTAGAACATTATACAGGGTATTAGCTGTGTTGGTTTTCTGCAAATGCTTCACAACATGTGAATGGTTTGAACAAACAGAATCATTTTCCCACAGAACCAGACAATGAGCCTAAGGCTAACTATTGACAGAGATGATTTCTGTCATATATGTATTGATATTGTAATATTCCTGAGCTATCTAGATATTACATTATAATGACTCATGTTGATGAAAAGTGGGGAGGGCACTGAAATGCAGCAGCACCCCACTTGATTCGAAGGTAAGAACAATAGTCATATTTACCATTAAGATGTAAAAGGCAAGAACAAATAAAAATTTGTTGTGTGAGTTTTACTGAAATTAAAATTAACCGGCGGTCCTGATAACACACCTCTGGACTATGGTATCAATTTGGTGTTGAACTAAGCCTGCCTTGAGATGCCTGGTGGACTCCATACCCAAGGTCCTGAAGCATTCTGTAGTGATAGGTATTGGGGACCCTCACTCAGAAGAGTCCCTTCCCTTCCTGCAATCAGGCAGCTGTACATGAGCTCCCCAAACCTTTGCTGCTGTTAGTAGGTAAACCTATCCATTGTCCACTCAGTCACCATTTTTTTATTGCCACCAGATTATCACTAGGGCTCAGAATCGACTCCTCTTGGTAACCTTTTTTTTTTTTTTTTCATTCATCTTTTTTGATAGGAAGAGAGAAAAACTGAGAAGGCAGGAGGAGAGAGAAAGCAGAGAAAAAGAGACACCTGTAGCATTGTTTCACTGCTTGTGACCCTCTCCCTCCCACTGAACACCCCCCCCAAGATGGGGACCAGGGGCTTGAACTCAGGTTCTTGAATATGACACATTAATAATGCACTCTACTAGCTATGCCACCAGCCATCCCCCCAAGTTTCCATCTTAAGCAGTTCATACCTCTCCTACTTTTCAATGCTAATTGAATTTTACGACCGAATTGCAGCATGGACTTCACCCATAAACTGACATTGTAATTAGATGCAACAGACTTAGTCATACAGTAAAAGTAACTTCAGGCTAGAGGTAGAGACCCAGCCTTCATAATACAATTTCCTCTAAGGCCTATCTTCTTGACTTGTAGATGCTCATCTCTTTCTGAGTCTTCCCATCACCTATCTTAATTATCTGCATCTTCATTTCTTATAAGGGGCCCAATCGTGTAGAATAGAGAAGCCCTAAGATCTCATATAACCTTAACTGCACTTTTAAAGACACTACTTCCAAAGGAGCCATGTGGTGGCACACATGTTACAATGCTCAAGGACCCAGGTTTGAGCCCCGCACCCCACCTGCAGAGGGAAAACTTTGCAAGTGGTAAAGCAATGCTACCTGTCTCTCTGTCTCTCTCCCTATGTACCTCTCCTTGCCTTCTCAATATCTGGCTGTCTCTATCCAATAAATAAATATATTTTAACAAAGATTCTCTTCCCCCCATAAAAAAGTCAGATTCTGAGATACTGAATTTTTCTGAATATTAATGTTCTGGAATTTCTGAATATTAATGTTCAGAATTTTCACATGGATTTTTTTGAAGAACATAATTCAACTCATCACATCATCTAATTGAAAGACTGGCACAACCCTTTTTCGCTTTCATACTCAAGAGCTATTATTATCACAATACTTCCCATTTCTCACTTTTATGCCAGTGTAACACTTTCATGCCAATATTGACACAAGTTACTTCTTATCAACAGTCCATGTTAAAAGCCAAGTGTCAGTATTTTCTTAAGGTTCATATGTCTTTCCAGGACCTATGGATCGAATGAGGCCAACATTCTTCACTTTCCAGTTATGTCTTTTGGAATGGAAAAGTGATATAATCTTGGCTAATAGGGTATAAGAAAAAGTTCAT
Source organism: Erinaceus europaeus (assembly GCF_950295315.1). Taxonomy (NCBI): domain Eukaryota; kingdom Metazoa; phylum Chordata; class Mammalia; order Eulipotyphla; family Erinaceidae; genus Erinaceus; species Erinaceus europaeus. The sequence goes on along the minus strand of NW_026647514.1, from coordinate 155,394 downwards.
ATAGAAAAATTTTTTGGAAAGTTTTCATAACACAGAAAAGAAACAGAATGGAGAAACTGGTCCAGTTCCTGTCCCTGTATTATGCTATATGAGAATTTGAAACTTGAAGCTAAAGGAGAAATCATGTAGTCCTGAGAGTAACATTTCCTACATTTAAAGAAAGGCATAGAAAAATGAAGTAAACAAGCCAATTCATAGCAGTGAGTTGAATTAACCTTGGAAATCCTTTTCACCTAGACTTTCTGCTGATAGTAGGATATATTTTCTTGTTTTTGAATTCAGTTTCTGTTAGATAATCTTTGTGTGTGTGTGTGTGTGTGTGTGTGTGTGTGTGTGTGTGTGTGTGTGTGTATGTGTGACTAAAGGCAACTTAATTGATACAAAGGTAACATAATATGTACTCCCAGAGTATTTTTTGTTACTCATTTCCCAAGTGAGAGAGAAGAAAATTCCTCACATTTCTTCTTGTTAGTAAGTGTTGATCTCCCCACCTGCGGGGGGGTGGGGGGGTGGGGGGTCCGCTTCACAGTGAAGCAGGTCTGCAGGTGTCTATCTTTCTCTCCCCCTCTCTGCTTTCCCCTTCATGCTCAATTTCTCTCTGTCCTATTTGACAACAACAGCAATAACAGTAACAACAACAATGGGGAAAATGGCCACCAGAAGCAGTGGATTCATAGTGCAGGCACACATACCCAACCCCCCACAATAACCCTGGAGGAGGGAGAGAGAGGGAGAGGGGGAGGGGGAGGAAGAGGGGGAGGGGGAGGGGAAGGGGAAGGGAGAGGGAGGGGAGGGGTGGAGAGGGAAGGGAGTGGGGGGAGGGAGAGGGAAAGGGAGAGGGGGAGGGAGAGGGAGAGAGGGACAGAGAGAGAGAGAATCACCACCACATGGTATTGCAACAATATTGTTTTTTAATAGTTTCTAAGGAAAGTTTATGCTTGTGAATGAAATTTGCCTATAGTTTCTGTTATATTTTTCATTTTTATCCTAATCTACCTCCTGAGATGCTTTGGATAGCAATGCTAAATGTGGAGGCCTGACAAGATGGCTTAGGAAGTCCACTGACCTCTGCTCTTATTCAATCTTATGAAATCAATCAAATGCCCTAGGATTTTCATTTTGCACACTCATGCTAACAAGTCTTCAAACAAACATCACTTCCAAGAGGCTAACTTTCAGTTTCAGTCTAATACCCCCCACATACACACACCTCAGGTTTCAAATAGTTCCCTAAACCTAGCCTGCAAAGAATTCAATGAATCAAATACTTTTGTGTCTTCATTGCAACCCATTACATCTTGTGACAAAATGCACCAAGTGCCTTTCATGTCTCTGTCAAGTCTTCCAGAGACCTAATTTATGTGAAATAGCCTAGTGTTAGGTGATAAATAAAGGTCACTCTGAAATTCAAGAAGTATCCCTAGGACTTTGTTTTGAACATCTATAGGGGATCTGTCATAAGCCACACAGAACTCTAAGCAGAGAGCTTCACTTTCTCATGGCTTTGCTCATATCCAATTGCACACTGGATGTTGGAATCAAGGCAAGTATTTCAACTTTTTCTTTTTTTCCTTTCTTCCCTTTTCTTTTGACTTCATATTCTTTTAAAAAAAATTTTAAACTCTTTTATCTTTATTTAATTGTTGGATAGAGACAGTCAGAAATTGAGAGGGAAGGGAGGGAGAGAGAGAGAGAGACATACAACACTGCTTCACCACTCATGAAGCTTTCCTCCTGCAGGTGGGGATCAGGGGCTCGAACCTGGGTCCTTGCGCACAGTAACATGTGTGCTTAACCAGGTGTGCCACCATCTGGCCCTATTGACTTCATATTCTATCTGATGTCAATGCACTGGATGCCATTTTATGTTTATTCAGCACTACAAATGTTTTCCAAATGATTCATTCTACAAATTACTCTATCTGACTGTAGAATGAAACCAACAAATTTCCACAGAAGGGCACTCCCTTACTCCCTTACTGAATTCTAAGTAAACTATAGCACAATATATATAGCATTCCTACTTTCAAAAGTATATCTGAAAGTGTAAACAAACAAACAAAAAAGTTCCTAGATAAAATCCCTGGTAAAGTGTCACAGTGTTTATTTTGAGTCACTGGTCGCCATCAGATTTCAGATTGTCCTTATCAGATGATACTGCTAGACAGCATCAGAACTGCCTTTACTGATTTGACACCCTCTCTCCTAACAAATTCATCTTACAACTTCCTAGGAACTTTATCATTAACGCACTTATTTGATTGGGTTGCATAGCAAAACCGAATTTTTAATGAGATTAGTGGCTAACCATGGAAACCATGATTAAACTAGGAACAGACCTTCAGATAAAGAATTAGATGAAAGTATGGAGAAGAATTTTTACAGGACATATCACCTATAGGAAAGGCAGACTGAAAAATGAGGAGACATTGACCTGCACTGTGGTTGTATCTGAGACTTCAAAATAAAGCCAAGAGATTGGTACGTGTGTGTGCGTGTGCGTGTGCGTGTGCGTGTGCATGTGTTAGGGAGGGGGGGTCTGAGCTAGAAAAACTTTCAGAATTGTTTAAAATTTTGGGGAGGGCTTGGAACTTTTTATCTATAACATACAAATCACTGGCTGCCAGAAACATACAGAAGGCAAAAATGACTCTAAGACAAGGTGTTCCTTTTTAAGGACTTTTTAAAATTAATTAATAAGTTAATTATTTTTTAATTTTTTTCAATTTATTTATTTTCCCTTTTGTTGCCCTTGTTTTTTTTATTGTTGCTGTAGTTGTTGTTGTTGTTATTGAGATCGTCGTTGTTAGATAGGATAGAGAGAAATGGGGAGAGATGGGGAAGATAGAGAAGGGGAGAGAAAGATAGACACCTGCAGGCCTGCTTCACCACCTGTGAAACAACTCCCTTGCAGCAGCTGGGGGCTCAAACCAGGATCAAGTTAATTAATTTTTTACCAGAGTCTGGTGTACGGTGGTGTGGCAGATTGAATCTGGGACTTTGGACCCTCAGGCAAGAGAGTCTCTTTGAATAATCATTAAAGACCAAGGTCAAGCTGTCAGCATACCTAACCTGGGTGGTGTGTATGCTTTGTCATGCATGACCCAGATACAAGCCTGACCACTACCACCCTGGAAGAAGTTTCCATGCTATCATGTCTTCTCCTCTCTCTGCCTTTGTTTCAATTTATCAGAAAAAATTTCTCCAGAGTATTGGAGTCTCAAGGAGGAAGCACATTAATGGACAACTGGTAGTGGTTACAAGAAGAGATTTATGGGGGTTAGGTGGTGGTGCACCTAGTTATACATTCACATCACAGTGCACAAGAACCCATGTTCACACCCCTGGTCCCCACCTGCAGGGGTAAAGCTTCACGAGTGGAAATACCTGCAGCCCTGCTTGGTACCTTGGTACCTCAGTGGAAAGTTTCTTATTACTGACTTTTCTGGCTGATAATAATTATGCTTAAGTAAATATGTTCAAAGGACTAACACTGGTCTGTTAATTACTTCCAAATTTCCTCCCCCATAAAGCCTACAATATTCTACCAATAGACAGTGGTGACCTTGATATTCACTCAGTCATCTTTCAACCACAATTACCTCTCCAAAAGTCTGGCAGGAGGATATGACTGTGTTACTCCGCTAACCATTTTGCTCTTGGTATGTAAATTCCTTTAAGTCTCTTACATAATTTTTATTTTTCTTAAACATAACAGTGTAGCTAAAAATGTATGCATCTTTTTTTTTTATTCTTTATAACATCTGTTTCAGAACTCACTATAGCTCAAGTTTCTACATGGTATAAAATGTTGTATTTTGATTTCATCACTTTTTATGTCATTTCTTTTTTTAATGTTAATATGATTAAGGTTATATTTAGAAACAACATTTTCATAGAACCTTTGTTTATCCAACTGAAGTTATTGTGAACATGCCTGTGAGTTTCAGTTTTGCATATAGATATACCATTTTTCCGTATAGCTTTCAATCATTGCTTCCTCTTCCTGCCTTCATACATCTAGACAGATTAAAATTCTTCTTTAGATTTTTAAAGCTAAAACAATGAAACTTTCTCCTAATTGATATTTGTTTTCCTTTTAAAAATATTTTAACTTACTATTTTATAAAGATAGAAACTGAAAATGGGAGATAGACAGGGAAAGAGACAGAGAGACACCTGCAGTCCTGTTTCACCACTCATAAAGTTTTCCTACTGCAGTTGGGGACCAGGGGCTTGAACCTGGGTCCTTAGGCACTGTAACATGCATGCTTAACCAGGTGAGCTACTGCCTGGCCCTGATATTTGCTTTCTTATTCTCTACTAACATAATTATAAATCTTAAAATCTCAAAATATAATTTAGATATGATTTTTCACCTTTTGTTTGACTAAAGCAAGCAATCATTATCATCCAGAAAAATCAGGGAAACAAGAAACTTTCCATTGAGATCCAATAGGTAAGTGATAGTGGACCAAGGACCATGGTCCCTGTATCTATCAGTACAGCCCAGTGAGAGAGGTTCAGACAGGTCCACGTCTGTTACACTGACATTGAAGCTATAGACATATATGATAATTTATAGTCAGATGGCTGAATTGCATCTCCTAAACATGATGGGGGATAGGGGGAAGGACTTGATAAAGGGTTTGACTTGAATCTTCACCAAAATAAAATTAACTTAAGGTAGTTGGACGGCAGTGCAGCGGGTTAAGTGCATGTGGCACGAAGCTCAAGAACTGGTTAAAGTATCCGGGTTCGAGACCCCGTCTCCCCACCTGCAGGGCAGTCGCTTCACAAGTGGTGAGGCAGGTCTGCAGGTGTCTATCTTTCTCTCCCCTCTCTGTCTTCCCCTCCTCTCTCCATTTCTCTCTGTCCTATCCAACAATAATGACATCAATAACAACAACAATAATAACTACAAAAATAAAACAAGGGCAACAAAAGAGAATAAATAAATAAATCTTTAAAAATTTAACTTAAAATTTTATTGATCTATATGCACTGTTTATTCCTGTTGTTGATTGCTAATTTTTGTTAAAAATTTAAATATCTCTTTCTAAATCATGATTATATATAAATATATAATCATGATTATATATTCATAAACTACTTTTATGAATTCCAACAGCTTTGGTAGTGAAGATTTGGAGAAAACATGCCATTATTATCCAGGACATTTTCTCCCAGAAGTTTCTAGTAATAATATACTTCATTTGTTTTGGCTTTTGGAAAGGATTCATCTTTCTTTGAGTTTTGTAGGTTAAGGTTACCTTTCACATCAGGTAGACGTAAAAGCACTTTAGGAAAAATCACAGCCAGCCCAGTTAGAGTAATAAAATTGCTTTACAAGATGAGATGAGAGACCATCTGAGTCTCTATTTCCTTTACTCCCCTTCTCCAATGCAAGTTTTATTTCAACAGTCCAGAATACCAACTCCAGCAGTTCCTTCTTTGCTTTTGCTGGATGTGAAAAGGAAAATCTCCTTTGAAATGCTAATTTTATCCTCAAAAGCAACAGGACCCAATCTTTAAGAATATGGGCCATAGAACTTGATCTTTACTTTGATACTTAAGCTGGGAAAGATGTTCAATCCTATACTTGAAACAAAGCATTAATCTAAAAGAGTTTCCATCTTTTAAAGTTTCCAGAGGATTAAATCAAATAAATGCACAAAGTCCCTAAAACAACTGGACACATTGTAAGCATGTGTTGATCCAGAAGAGATTAACAGGAAAAGATAGATAAATTAACTAACTACAATTTGTTATGACTACACACTTCACTATAAACAGAAACAAGCTTCTTTATCTCCATAGAGTGAGCTCCTGTAGGTTTAATCCTATTCATGTCTAGAGAGAACTACAGTCATGGAATTTTGTTGGTCTATCCCCTGCTTCCATGGTGTAATGCCAGCATGTTAATACACTGTTTCCACACCAGTGTTACTGGGAATTTCCAGAGTTTGCATTGCAAAAGAAACAAGTATCCTGAAGCATTTATGACCACCATATCAAGATAATTCAATCCCAGGTTCAGCAGATGCCAAAAGTCTGGTTATTCAAGATGTGTTTCAGAATATGAAGAAATAGAATTTCATTTCTTCTCCCACTGAAACTCTTCCTCTTCATTCCCTTACTCTGTCTAGTATAAACACCTTTCCTTTGTTTTCCCAAATAGATTGCAATACACATTTCCCTCTGGCCACTTCTAAATAAACTTCTCCTCTTCCTCCTTCTCCTCCTCCTCCTCTTCCTCCTCTTCTCTCTCTCCCTCTCCTTCTCTCCCTGTCTCCATGTCAGTCTCTGTCTTTCTCATCAATGCTATTATTTGACTCCAATTTAGTAAGTATGTTGGATGCAAAGGTCAAAGTCAGGGGTTCATTTTACACAAATGTCTGCTATTTTAACAAGGAATATTGTGACATACATACAAAGGTTTTACAACAGTAAATCCAGAGAGACTTAACTGTCAACTCAGGAACCAAAGTACTTTGCAGTTCCCATACATACATATGGAGAATGAGCCTGGTCTGTGAATCACTGAATTGAAGGTAAGTCTGAGTTGAAGTGCATGGTCTGCTATTTCATTATTGTATAAGCTAAATAAAGGTACTTATGTACCTTGATTCTCCTTGAATCTCTCCTTCATTCCCTCCTTCTTTCCTTCCTTCCTTCCTCCCTTCTTTCCATATTGCTCTCTCCCTCTCCCTTCCCCTCTCCCTCTCTTGATTTTTCTCTTTTACTTTTTGTTGCCATAGAGGCTTCACTATCCCTAGACTGACCTTTTAAGAAACAGAGATAGAAGGAGAGAGGGAAAGACAGCCTGACACTGAATCTTTCTTTCCCAGTTCAGTCTCTCTGCATTTACTGTTGTGAAACCTTTGTCTGTGTGTCACGCTATTACTTGTTAATATAGCAGACAAGCAGACATTTGTGTAACCAGAACCCCTGACTTTCTGATGTGAGAGAGAAACACACACACACACACACACACACACACACACACACACACACACACGTACGTGGGGGGGGGAGAAAGAGAGAGAGGGAGAGAAGAAGAAGAAGAAGAAGAAGAAGAAGAAGAAGAAGAAGAACAAGAAGAAGAACAAGAAGAAGAACAAGAAGAAGAACAAGAAGAAGAACAAGAAGAAGAACAAGAAGAAGGACAAGAAGAAGGACAAGAAGAAGGACAAGAAGAAGGACAAGAAGAAGGACAAGAAGAACAACTAGAAGAAAGAAGAGGCGAAGGAGGAGGAGTTTATTTAGAAGTGACCAGAGGGAAATATGTCTTATGTTCCATTTTGGGAAACAAAGACAAGGCATTTTTTGGAGTCAGTGAATGAGGAGGAAGGGTTTCAGTGGGAGTTCAAACCTGGACTGTGTCTATGACCAAACAAGTATGCACTCTTTAGGAGAGCTATCTTGCTGGGGCTCCATATATCTTTATGTCACAGTTTTCAGTGTATAGCTATGTAGGAGTTGAGCTAAAATTAATAAATGTAAATTGGTAATTAAAAGATAGGTAGGCCTGGACTCAGGTAGCCTGAAGGCTAAGCAAGCAATTAGAGAGAGCAATTCTCAAATTTAAGGTGGTCACCAGCTGCAGAACTTTAAGCCTGAGGAGTGAAAGATAGCCATAAAGCCAGGCCTTGAGAAAACATATGCAGAGCCCATAGTCAGGAAAAGTGATAACCAGCCTGGAGTCAGGAAAAAAGATAACCACAGGGTTGTAAAAAAACAAACAAACAAAAAAAACCTCATCCCCCTCACCCTCCTCACCCCCTTTACTCCCCTCACCCCCTTTTACATAGGTAATAGATAACTACAATTATAAGACTGTAATCAACCACTATGTAGAACAGAGCCTTGTCACATAGGTTATATATTCTGAATCTCATATAAACCTTAGTAGAACTTAGCTATAGGATCGAACACTAGAGGGCTGCCGTGTCAGTGTCTCCGTGTTTTTGGCCCTGTCGCTAGAAAATAAAGACTCTTTGTTTTTATATTACTTTGGCCTCTTGGTGATTTCCTTCCCTTCAGATAGCTGGACCCAGCAGCTACTTTTTCTCAAAATAACTTTAGACATACTGAAAAGAAATGTAATGAGTACAAAAATATTTACATAAACAGTACATAAATACTGTTTACCCTTCAACGAGTTGCCCCCAATGTTAACTTTTCTAAGTTAGTTTTGCTTTATTCTTCTCTCTGTGTGTATTGTAAAACTAGGAGGAGGCAGACCTGAAGCTCCTTGAGCACTTGCCTCCTTGAATCTCCAGTGCATAATTCCTTTAAGCAAGGATTTCCGCTTAAACAAAAACAATTCTGAATGTCAGAAAAGTAATTATATGATCTAAGAAAGATTCATAATTTTGCTAATAATCCAAAATCATATTTTAGAGAAAAATATATTGGATGGGGGGACTTTCATCAGGGTTTTTATGTTGTATTTGGCTGACAACCCCAGAAAGTGTCTTTTCATCTGGGCAGTCCTCAGTCTTTGTCTTTTGTGACCTTAGCATTTTTAAAGAGTATGGTACTATGTTGCAAATTTTTTTTCCTTAATAGTTTTTTTTTTTTTTTATACTTTTCCATGGGTTAATCCAGGGCATTGTTTTTTATTTGTTTGTTTGTTTTTACAATAGTATGTCTCCTTTTGCCAGAATTAAAAACAGTCAAGCGTATGAAATTGCTTCTTGTAAATGTAAAGCTAGATCTGAAATCTAAGGTTGTTGGAACAAAAGTATTAGTCCATTTAACCCCAACCTCCTACCTAGTCCTTTGGAATATGTGGCCTTCTCACTATACCACTAGGACACAGTGAAGCTGCAGAATCCTATATTATACTCATTGTGGGAGGAGTATTCAAGCACTGGCATTAGAAATAATCTAAGGTGCTCTTCTCCCTGCCCCCAACCATCCACCCCACTGGTGACTCTCTCCCTATTTTGTCTTAATATAAGCATTCCCCTTGTAACATTCTCACACATTTTATTCCACATGGTATCTGCCCTCTAGCGGACCTGGACACAGAGAAAACACCCGCACATTTTATTCCACATGGTATCTGCCCTCTAGCGGACCTGGACACAGAGAAAACACCTGCTCCTCTAGGCACTGCGAGACCAATAAAAGGAAACAAATCCTCATGACTGTCTGAAAAATCAGGGCATATTATTGAAATAAGCCAAATCACTAGGAAAAAAAAAAAAACATCTTGTAAACATATCTTCCTGTATAAGGGCAAATCATGAGGATTTGAAACCACTGTCAAATGATCCTGACTGCTTGCATCCCAGAGATAGCTAAGAATACCAACTCCTTTTCAGAGTGAAAAACAAACAAAAAACAGATGAGTTGGAGACAGAGATGAGGAACGGGTACCTCAGGAAAGGAAGGAGAATAGAAGATACACAATGTGCATCCAGTAATTTACCATAATAACAACTATCTCCTTAAGCAAGGAGAGGGAAGTTTATTGATTTTATATTAGTTGATACTAAGAACAATGATTAAGAATGAGAGGAAAACATCTATTCCCCCGAAGGAGATTCTAATAGAGCTTCTAACATTTCCAGCTCTTAAATGAGGATGGCTAATGATCCAGCATATTTCATTCTCATGGTGCCATCATCAACAACTAGGAGACCAGTCTGCTTGCAGTGCAGCTAATACCGCAGTTTTCTGAGCAAAGCTTACATCCACATGTGAGGTGCACATCATCCTTTCAAATGTGAAAAGGTCATGCTTCCCCAGGGTTTTCAGTTAGCTTGAGTTACTGGGAGACACATGGAAGGCAGCTTCTGGTTCCAGAGCCCCAGGGGACAGCCCTGTTGGCCTCTGGGAGGAGTCAAAACACCTTTGGCTTTAAGTGCCTCAGTATCCCAGGGAGAAGCCAGGCTGGGAACAAGAAGGAATGTTTGACTTAGGTCTGCATTGATTATAGACAAAGAGATGGTGTGTTCAGCTATGAAGAACTCTAAAAAAAATATCCTCAAGGTCTAATTTAGAACCATACCAGCTGAGAAGATCAATCATTACACAAACTGTATTTCTGCAGTCAGAATATTTTCAGAACCTGAGATAAAACTAGGTATGTTTCTATTCATGAGTACGCCCCTTTCTACATACTTGTGCATGTGCGTGCATGCAAAAACACACATATACATGCACACAGACATGCAGAATTTTCTATAATTAGTTCTGTTCTCTACAGAAAACTTCATTTGTTAGGAATGCCACTAAACAAGTGAAATACAAATTACAAATGACATTGATACGATCATAGCTGCTCCCTCCTGGATGCCAGAGATATGTTCAAAGAGGAACCTGCATTTCTACAGATGGCATGAAATAAAAAAAAAATGAGGCCCACTGAACACACCATTATTCCTGGGAGCCCCCGAGTTCATTAGTTGAAGCAGTCAAGTCTTCATGAGTACAACTGATCAGCAAATGGGAAATGAGCAAGAGTATAAATTCCCAGCAAACCAAATCATTAACATTTGCAGCCTGCATCCTGGAAACACAGTAAATCAAATGTGTCATCATTTATCAAGACAAAATATCATTACTAATTGGGATTAATTTGTTGCTGTGGGATTGCTGACCTTTGCTGTAAGAAAATAAAACTGCTCGTTAGCTGTCTTCATTTAATTTTCCTTGAAGGAGGGAGAGGGGGAAAGGCAGTCTGGCTTGGGGAGGGGGTAGGTTGCTGGTGATATTCCTATCTACCAAGCTACAACACATTTTGATAAGCACAGAGCCACAGAGAATCAATCTAGCGATATGCTAATCAATGAGTCAGGAGTTTTGAACTGTGCCCAGAGATCACAAGGCCTCATTTTGTCACTGCCTGTGATTTAGCACTGTCTTGAAAAATAATCATTAGAAATATTGCCTGGGTGAAATATTCTATAGGGTTTCCACTACAAATAGGAAAAGACAAGGACAATTGCTAGGGAGCAGTTTAGGATTTTTTTCTTTTGAAAATATTTATTTATTTATTTATTTATTCCCTTTTGTTGCCCATGTTGCTTTTTTTTTATTGATGCAGTTATTATTGTTGTTGTTGTTGACGTTGTTCATTGTTGGATAGGACAGAGAGAAATGGAGAGAGGAGGGAAAGACAGAGAGGGGGAGAGAAAGACAGACACCTGCAGACCTGCTTCACCGCCTGTGAAGCGACTACCCTGCAGGTGGGGAGCCGGGGGCTCGAACCAGGATCTTTATTCCGGTCCTTGCACTTTGCGCCACGTGTGCTTAACCCGCTGCGCTACCACCCGACTCCCTAGGATTTTTTTCTATGGGCCTACTCATGTCTAAGAGGCTTCTCAAGAGACCAATATATCTGAGCATGTCCACTGAATCCACCTGTCTACAGTTCACTGGTATCACTGAATTAATCAGAGTGTGTGTGTGTGTGTGTGTGTGTGTGTGTGTGTGTGTGTGTTTTGGAGGTGTGGGTCTCTTCTGATTTTGGCAACTCCCTATATTTTCATCAGGGCTGATGACTGTATGTATTTTGCAAGGCAGTTGTAAATGACTACCAGGGTTCTTGACTTCTAGACCATGATAAATTCATGGATTCAAATCAACAGGTTAGTCATGGCAGACCTCTAGTGCTTTTATAATATTCAAAATGTTATTTACTTGGATTACTGAAGTACCTGGTGTTTTGTATAATTATGGATCCAATGCAAGGAATAGCTCACCTTCTCCTAGTAGTGATAAGGCTAGATGACTTACTCATGAGGACAAGTAATGAAGAAAAAAATGAGCATTAAGCCCAGTGCACTAGTGGTGGCTCCAGCCCATTCCCTTAACATTGCCATTGCACTTTCTGCTGTTGGTGAACTGGAGAGAGTTCTGAATTGAGCATGCCACAAAGCATGTCAACAGGACACACACACACACACACACACACACACACACAGTTTTGAAGCAACTAGTTGTCAGGAGAACAATAGAAAACTGTCGATGAGTCCATCTATGATACAGGCATATTGAAAGTAAAAACTGAAACTAGGTATTTTATTTACTATTTATATTGAGCACCACTCGCCAAGAAACTTCACACAGTTAGTCCTGAATCAAAAGGAGGATCATCATCTCTGGCATTATGCTATTCCACTGCAGAATACTGTGCCCCAATATGGTTCCATAGCCCCCATGTCCACTTGGTCGATTCCAAATTATATTCCTCCATGAGGATAATTTCTGGAACCATCCGTTCCACCCCGGTTCCATGGCTGCCAGTTCTCAGCAACATCGCCCCACCAGATATTCGTCGGGATGCGGCATCATCTAAGTTCATCTCCCACGTCTACGCTTGACCGGACTTGCCAATATACGCGGATATCTTCGCCCACCCTGTCCAACGCTTGACGTCTCGTCACCCAATCTGGTCCCCTACGCCTACACTGAACTTCTCTGTTCCAGTCTCTTGGAAACAGAGTTGGCAGTCAGCTGAGGTCAAGAACAAACACCCCATCACAGACCCCTGCAAGCGTCAACCCGGCTTTGACCTAGCACGTTATGATTGGGCCCTCCTCAATCGCTATCGAACAGGCCATGGCCGGTGCGCTGCTATGTTCCATCGCTGGGGAGCCAGAGACGACCCGAACTGCCCCTGCGGCTACAGACAGACTATGACCCACATAGTCAACGACTGCCGCCTCTCCAGATTCAAAGGAGGTCTCGAAACTTTACATCAGGCTCAACCTGACGCTGTTGACTGGCTACGGAAGAAGGGCAAACGCTAGAAGAAGAAGAAAAAGGAGGAAAGGGAACTGGGATGTCTATGCTCACGTGAATCCTATCTGTTTATTGACTTTTGTTTTATTTATTGACTTTTTATTTTGATTTTTTTATTATCTTCATTTATTGGATAGAGACAGCCAGAAATAGAGAGAGTAGGGGGAGACAGAGAAGGAGAGAAAAGTAGAGACACCTGCAGCTCTGCTTTACCACTCGTGAAACTTTCCCCCTGCAGGTGGGAACTGGAGTCTTGAACCTGGTTCCTTGCACACTATAACATGTGTACTCTACCAGGTGCACCCTACTTACTATTGTCTTTATCAAAGCAGCTCTGGCTCATGGTGGTGCAGGGTGTTGAAGCTGGGACTTCAGAGCCTCAGTTATGAGAGTCTTTTTGAATAATCATTATGCTATCTATCTCCATCCCATGAATTTTATTTGTCTGTTGGGGGGGGGGAGTTTAACAAGTCACAATTTAAAAGTACCTTTGCTTATCTTTCTTTCAACATGAGAAAATATTTGCAGCACTAGCTGATGTAATGATGCTTCTGCTAAGGTGTTTTTAAAATATTTTCCTCTTCTTAATTAGGGAAGCCACTCTTGCTTAAGATTTTGTCACTATGAATGTTATTTATTTATTTATTATTTTTCTAACCAGAGCACTGTTCAGATCTGGCTTATGGTGGTGTGGGGGATTGAACCTGGGACTTTGGAGCCTCAGGCATGAGAGTCTGTTTGCATAACCCTTATTCTGTCTACCCTCTGCACTATGAATGTACTTAGCAAACTTTTCAGTGTGACTTTTTAAAACAAAGATATGTGAGGTGACACTTGAAGCTGAGTGGGAAGGTGGATAGAAGGGTGTTAAACCAGACTAATTCCCCCAACTTACTATCTGAGCGCATTACAGTTTTATAAAACTTGTGCTCCTTAATGCAACATAATAGTGAGACCCAAACACTTGAGTCAGGGAAGCACTTGAGGGAGGTGTTGCACGACTAGGCTCCCCTGAATGGAGGCTGTGAGTCAATGCCCTTGTTATAGACTATACAGAGAATTCTATCCTAGGGAAAAGAAGTGAAGAGGTTTAAGAGAGCCACAGTTCTCACCAAACAAATAATGTTCCTGTAACCCATTCTAATAGCACTTCCAGGACACTGAGCTAATTTTAAAAATATTTTTAAAAAAGATTCTGTACCTGAAATTTGTTTTTTTCAAATCCAGATGGTTTCATTATTGGATTCCCTTCTTTATACTCCTTTGAATCTTATTGGTACCTAGCATAACCAACAAATTGATCACCTAAATTTAACTATATTACTTTGTTCTTATGATTGCCTGCTTTTGATGTTTTTAATCTTAACCATGGGAAAAATCAATAATTGCATGTTTTTGATGTCCTAGCGATCAGATGTAATTACCAGAATATCTATGCACAAATGTATTAATTTACTTTTTCTTTCTTTTTTTTTTTTGCCTCCAGAGTTATCATTGGGGCTGGGTGCCAGCATTATGAATCCACCTCTCTTTGCAGCCCCCCTTTTTTTCTTTCTATTTTTATTTGACATGACAGAGGGAAGTTGAGAGGGGAGGGGAAACAAAAAGAAAGATAGACACCTGCAGGCCTGCTTCACCACTCGTGAAGTGTTTCCCCTACAGGTGGGGAGTGGGGAGCTCGAACCTGGCTCCTTGAGCATGGTGATATGTGTGCTTAACCAGATGCACCACCGCCCAGACCCCCAAATGTATTAACTTATATTAACACACAAACATTTAAAAATCTCCCTGCCCTAGCTTAGCAACTCATCTCCTCTCTCTGGTAGGTAGAGATAAATTTAATCAGAGGTCATATCTATAGAGACATTAATTTTATAAGCTGTCACTTCTAAGGCTTGGGGAATTTTAGTTAACATTATAATCACTGAACTGTATGCTGACTCTAGCTGAGTTTCTGCATTTATCTTGAAACATTAGGTAAAAAAAATTTTTTTAAAATCTTATTTGGGAGTTTAGAAATATAAGCATTGTTTTTAAACAACGTAGGCAGATAATGGGGTAAAAGTCCAGACACTTTGCCTAATCCCTGTCATGCCCCTTATCACAGCTAGATCTCTAACCTTTGATCACTAACAATTCCTCTCTAGAAATATAGTGGCACATCAAAGGCTGAGGTCATAAAATCCTATTGAAATTCACAGTGGCTGTCTCTTCTGAACTCTAAGCCAACCATAGCCAGGTGAAGGTATTTTTTACTCATGTTACCAGCACTAATTCCTAGAGGACTCCTACATTCCCAACACAGTGTCTGAGACTCTAGGTGTAAAATAAGCAACAAAGTCCATGTGGTGACCTCTACTTCTAGGGAATTTATGAGCTCTTTCTGTAATGCTCTCTGTTGGTAGGATAAAAGGGCAGTAAAACAATAAACACAACTAAGGACTAAGATTGGCAATGGCAACAGTCATGCTCAGATACACATTTCTCATGAGAATGGGCAAAGCCTTGATACAAGATGACTAGGACGGCATAGAGTCTAATGGATTCAATAAGCCCAACAGTATGAATGTGGAAGAAGAAACATGTTCAGCTGAACCCACAGAAGCAGTGAGATTGCAAGGACAGGAAAAGGATGCTTATCTCACGGTGAGACCCAGCAGTAATAGTGAAAGGGAATTGGTTACAGAAGGTATGAGTTGACAGTATGGTCCTTCCCCTTTTGTAAAAAAATACTTATTTATGTATTTATACTTATAAGACAGAGACAGAGAGAAGTTGAAAAGGGAAGAAGAGATAGGAAACAAAGAGACACCTGCAGCCCTACTTTACCACCTATGAAGCTTCCCCCCTGCATGTGGGGACCAGGGGCTTGAACCCAGTCCCCCAGCACAGTGTAATGTGTGCATTTAACCAGGTGCACCACTGCCTGGCCCCCCTGTCATTCTCCTTCTTACAATCCTCTTTTCAATAATGTCTTTGTGATGTAGCTCACTACCTTCTAACACCCTGTGTTTTCCTTTTGAAGGTGTGTAGAATCATTTGTGATCTGTCTGTCTTGAAAAAAACTTTTCAAAATTGGTCAGGGTTGTGGCTCAGTGGTTGAGGACATGCTTCATAAATCAAAAAGAAAAAAACTTTTCAGATTCTGAAAGTCAGTGGTATTGGACTTAGGCTTTTGAAGGAGCCAGAAGATAATTAAAATGATAGCCTACAGACACAGAGTAGAGCTTAGAGATCCTCACACCTTCTTTTGGTCAAAGATAACAGCAGAGATGAGGGGGTGGGAGGCTGCTAAAGTTACAGAGGATTGTGAATGATGTCACACAATTGAGACAACCACTGTGAATTTCAATAGGATTTTATGTCCTGCCCCCAACACACACACACACACACACACACACACACACACACACCCTTCTTCCTCTTTTGAAACAGGTGTTTTTTTTTTTTTTAATTTATTGGATAGAGATAGCCAGAAATTGAAAGAGAAGGGGGAAATAGAGATAGATAGATAGATAGATAGATAGATAGATAGATAGATAGATAGATAGATAGATAGACAGACACCTGCAGCACTGCTTCACCACTCACAAAGCTTTCCGCCTGTAGTTGGGGACTGGGGATTTGAACCCATATCCTTAAGCATTGTAACATGTGTGCTCAACTAGGTGCACCACCACCCAGTACCCAGAAACAGATTTTTTTTTTTTGACTCCAGGATTATTGCTGGGGCTCGTTGCCTGTACTATGAATCAAATGCTCCTGGAGGCCATTTTTTCCCATTTTGTTGCCATTGTTGTTATCGTTATTGTTATCATTGATGTTGTTGTTGTAGGTAGGACAGAAAGAAATCAAGAGAAGAGGGGAGACAGAGAGAGAGAGAGAAAGACAACTACAGACCTACTTCACCAGTTGTAAAACAAACTCCCTTGCAGTTGGGGAGCCAGGGGCTTGAACCAGGATCCTTGCACTGTTCCTTGCACTTTGTGCCATGGGTGCTTAACCCACTGTGCTACCATCCGACCCCTGACCCCCAGATTTTTTTTTTCTTTTTAACTCCTGTAGAAGGATGGGGCACATTTTTGACAGAATAGCTTGACAGCGACTTAGTGGAGACAATTTCCCATGTTTACTTTTTTTTTTTTCCCCTCAAATCTTTTTTCTTCTTTTTTCTCCACTTTCAGGTAATGATCCTTGAATTCATAATACCTCTTGCATCAAGGTAATGACCCCTGAAGTCGTATCTCCATCTCATTTTGCTCATCATTTTTATTAAAAGTTTTTTTTAAAGGACCTTGTACATTTTATTCTCTCACATCTATTTCACTCTTGTATTCTCTATTTAGTATAATTGAAACTAAAAGTAAAAAGCATTATAAGTGAAAAAACAACTAGCTGCATACTTAAAAAAAAACCTCTCACTGGATTTTGAGGTCCATTTTCTTCTCCAAAACCATGTTTCCCCTTTACCCACAAGATAACCCGAAGGAGATTGATAAACTGATGAAAGGAGCTGGAGCTGACACTCAAGCACGCCCACCACCACTCCCCTTTCTCCCATCTCAGGATGAAATGACATTATCTATGGTCTTTTGTAATAACACTCCAGATTTAGCTCAGGAGCACTGAACTGTTTCTAAATAAGTTCTTTTGTCCCATGTTCATATTTATGGTAGCATTGAAAAAAAAAAAAAACTGCAGAAGCTACAAGAAAACAACAAATAACATCTCTGAATATAGAGAATCTTTGCAACAGTAGATTTTACAGCTTTCCAAATCAAACAAGCAAACAAAAAGACTTCAGTGTTAGTAGATGCTGATTAGGCTTAAAAAGGGGTGGTTACTAATCAAACTGGCTCGAAGCTCAGGACTGTTGAGATCAGTGTTGACCATTTCCTATACTTCCCATCCCACTCAGTTTAAGTGCTTTGGGACTTTGTAACAAGTGACCCTGCTGCACTGGCCACAGTGTTATTCCCTGGGAGAGACAATTTCTCCCACTGTGTCTGGTTCATAACAATAGTTTCCACATAGAATCAAAGGACCCCCAGGAATCAGGTAAAGTAAACTTTATTTAGATAAAGAAGACAGACATATAAGAGATGGGGGAGAGTTAGGAGAAATACTAGTGAATTTAAATGCTATCTTTGTAACCAAATTTTAGATGACCTTATATTCCCTGCGGATGTTTCCACTGATAAAGGGAAGGTACTTTGTCCTGCAAATAGTCAGTAACCTGTAGAGGTTCAAGAGATAGACCAAATTTTTCTTTCTTTCGTCATGAAAAATGTTCTACCTGGGCTTACCCAGTTTCTTGTTCTCTAGGCAGGTAAGGACTAACTAGCTACAGGCAGGGCTGATTCTCAGAACGGTAACGGCTTTAGGGCTTAGAGCTTTCTAATTTTAATATAAAAAGATGTTTCTCTATTATATTTCTTAGACTTGTGAAGCAGGAAATATCAATAACATATTTCAAATGTTTAATGAATTTGCTTAGCTGATTCAATTTACCTAGAAAATTTTATGTAATCAAAATTAAATTATTTATAAACCAGGAAGATGTGGTAATACATTCTGAGAAACTTGAAAGGAACTGCACAATAGTGCTGAAACTGCTCTATAATCAAACCATATTCCCTTTTGCATCTAAAAATTGCTTTTTTAAATAACTCTGTCATCCTGTGTCATTTGCCCATTGGTTCTTAAATTGCAGTTTCATCCTCTTAATTGTTTTCATAATAGGTTAGGTGAAATTTAGAACTGGGTCACTCAGTCCTGTCTTTGCTTGTCTCCTTACTATTAAAAATTCACTCGTCTCTTAACATCCCTATATTCATGTATTTATAGCCTATAGACTCAAAAGTGGGAAATGAAAACAAAATCATTTTAGAAGATGTCCAAATCTTCTCTGACCAAGTAAGTTAATTAATTAATTAATTACATTACATTATATTAAAAAGTGGGGCGGGGGAGAGCAAGCAAGGAAGGTGGAAAGATGAAAGAAAACCAAAACAAAGTGGAAAGAAAAGCACTCAAATATGTCTCCAGTACCTTCTTGTCTTTACCTAAAATAAGAACTGGGATTGCTACAACTACTAGCTAGTGTTAACTAATCAAGTGGTAAAGACTAGATGGAGGAATGATGGTAACATTGCTTTGGTGGACTTAATCAGGTCTAAAGGAACAGTATCAGTAGTTTCAGTTCAAATAAAAATTATTATTTTGAACACTGTGAGAATCATCACCATTTTACTGTTGCTGTCATTTTCTTTCCATTTCCAAGGTAGTTAAGAATCCATTAAATAGTACAGATACTACTAAGTGAGAAAACAGAGGGAGAAATAAAACAAATGTGCCAGTTTACTATAGCCTTACTAGAATTCCTAAATCCTTTTGATTATTGTCTCTCTTTTGTTTTGCAGAGAACCTCAGTGAATTAGATCACAGGCAGGCTCTTGAGACTAAACTAATTATTCATATATGGGGTTTTTTGTTTGTTTGTTTTGTTTTGTTTTTAAATCTACTGCATGAATAAAAGAGGGAGAAATAGCAACCAAAATGCCTGCTTAGTTCTTAGTATTTGGCCAGCTGCCACCTTTATCTGAGGTCATCTTTACTGGATGACCCTTTGGAGAGCTTTCAGTTGCCATGTTTGCTCTTAAGTATCTTCATTTAATCGTATATAGATTAATGATCCACTCTGTTGTCTGCCCCTTTGTGTTTCATGAGCCATCTGATGTACCACACAAGTTACTATGCTAATCATGGATTGAAGGCTTGCAAGAAATTGTAAGAGGCTGGTAAGAAAATCAGACTGTGAGTTGGCAAAATCGTAAATAGATAGTCAAAACAAAGCACTGACCTTTCCCAAAAGTAACAGTGACTTGAGACAAGGTTCTAGAAAGACGACAATAGAGAATAAAGAACATAATGTTCTATCACTGCAGGATATAGGAATTGTATGGGTGGGTACTCTATAACCTGTAAAAGTAACTAGAGTGACTGACATGAGGGTTGTTTAAGCAAACTGATATGATTTAGCAGGTAATGTGAGCTTTTAGATACCCTGTGATTTCAGGGCTGACAGTATGGAGCTCCTGGAAACAGAAGCTTAATGGAAACACACACACACACGCACACGCACATGCACACGCACACACACAGTGATTTAATAATGATCAACAAGATTTTGGCATAAGAGGGGTAAAATTCTATACAATTCCCACCACCAGAGTGCCATATCCCACAGAACTTTCCCTATTCTTTTTTTTTTTTATCATTTTTATTTATAAAAAGGAAACACTGACACACTGACAAGAACTGTATGATAAGAGGGTTACAACTCCACACAATTCCCACCACCAGATATCCGGATCCCAACCCGTCCACTGATAGCTTTCCTATTCTTTACCCTTCTGGGAGTATGGATCCAGGGTCATTATGGGGTGCAGAAGGTAGAAAGTCTGGCTTCTGTAATTGCTTCTCCAATGAATATGGGTGCTGACAGGTCAATCCATACTCCCAGCCTGTCTCTCTCTTTCCCTGATGGGGTGGGGCTCTGGGGAAGCAGGCTCCAGGATAATATATTGGTAAGGTTGTCTGCCCAAGGAAGTCTAATTGGCATCACGGTAGCATCTGGAACTTCCAATACTATGTTGAAGAGTAATGGTGATAATGGACAGCCCTGTCTAGTCCCCAATCTGAGGGGGAATGCTTTCAGCTTCTGTCTGTTGAGTACGATGTTGGCCGTAGGTTTGCTGTATGTGTCTCTTAAGGAATTTCCCACCTATTCCTATTTTTTGTAGTGTTTTGAGCACGAATGGGTGTTGGATTTTGTCAAAGCCTTACTTTGCATCTATTGAGACAATCATGTGGTTTTTAGGTTTGCTTTTATTGATGTGGTGAATGACATTGACTTATGTATATTGAACCAGCCTTGCATTCCTGGGATAGATCCCACTTGGTCATGAACAATCTTTTTGATATACTGCTTTATCTGGTTGGCCAGGATCTTGTTCAATATTTTGACATCTATGTTTATCAGAGATAATGGTCTGTACTTTTTCTTTTTTGTTGTGTCCCTATCTGCTTTTCGTATCAGAGTGATGTTGGCTTCATAGAAGGTGGAAGGGAATGTTCCTGTTTCTATCTATCTGTGGAAGAGCTTTAGAAGTATAGGTATTAACTGTGGAAGAGCTGTGGAAGAGCTTTAGAAGTATAGGTATTAACTGTTTCTTGAAGGTTTTGTAAAATTCATTTGTAAAGCCATCTGGTCCAGGACTTCTGTTGTTGGGAAGACTCTTAATAACTGTTTCGGCTCTCCCTGGGAGGGGAGGGGGCCTTCGACGCCGAGCAGGAACCGCCGCCCCGAGCTTGAAGTCGCTAGGACTTCTCTCAAACTCGTGTGCTGAGGAGACTCCGATGTTGACCTCAGCTCCTAGGCTGAACTCAGCAGATCAGCCCATGAAAACTTGTGTTTTGAGACAAAGGAAAGGCTCTGTCAGAAAACAGCATCTACTGTCCTGGGCTTGGCGCCAAGGAAGAGGACAAGTAGTGGAAGTCTTGCAATCTGAAAAGCAGACTGAAAGGTGACAAAGAAGTTGAAGATGGGTGGTGGAGAAAGGCATAACATTCCAGCTCCTCAATCTAGAAATGTTACTAAGAACCAACAACAGCTTAATAGACAGAAGACTAAGGATCAGAATTCCCAGATGAAGATTGTTCATAAAAAAAAAAAGAAAGAGGACATACTTGTAACTCAGCAGCTACATGGCAGGTTATGCAAAGTGGGGGCAAGAACCAAAACTTAAATAATCAAAATTGGAACTCCAGCTTATCAAGTCCCACCTTACTTTTTAAGTCTCAAACTAATCAGAACTATGCTGGAGCCAAATTTAGTGAGCCACCATCACCAAGTGTTCTACCTAAACCACCAAGCCACTGGGTTCCTGTTTCTTTTAATCCTTCTGACAAGGAAACAATGACATTTCAACTTAAAACCTTACTTAAAGTACAGGTATAAAAAGTACTGCTTAAATTGAGTTATATTTAAGGGTACTTGGCCAGTTATTTTGAAACAAATTCACCAGGGAATTGATCTGTGTAACAATGTTGACTAAAGTAGAGAAGATAAAATTAGACTGATCTCAGTTAGTGTTGTGTGCACTGTGATGTAATGGTAGTATCAGTGCAATTTCAACAACTAATAATTGTACATGTACTAAAAATTCAGTTAACTCCTAAACTTTCAGTTAAATTTAAAGGAACGAACTTTTTTTTTTTTTTTTAATTTACTTGGGGAAATTGGGTCAGACTTGCTGGAAGTTTGATTTGACTACAGATGTCTAGCTAAGATAAAACAAGGATTGAAAATTAAAGTGTTTGAAAATGTAATATCCCAGAAACAACCAAACCAGTAATATGCCAACAATCTGATGCACTGCCAAAATAAAATGTGAATTGCTTTTGCGAGTAGTTACAGTAAGCTGGTAAAAATGGAAAGGGACACTAGGGGTCGTATATAACAAGACCACATACTCTTTTCATGTAGTGGTAGTTGCCTGCCAACAAATCATTTGGTGGTCATTGAGTAGCTTTCGAAATACATTTTTGTATTGTACTGCACAAGCTATTCGACAGTGATCTGACCTCAAGCCATCGTGCAGAGGTTGCTTAAGGTAGGGAGTTTTATAATGTGGATTTTTTTAAGTACTTATATAGAGCCATGTAAATATATGTAGTAAACATGTATATGTAAAAATTTGTTGGAATTTATCTTATAGAAATAAGAGTATTTTAGTATGGATTTAAAAAAAAATAAAAAATAACTGTTTCAATTTCTTTGTCAGTGATTGGTGCATTTAGGTTCTTTAGTTCTTCCTGGTTCCATTTTTGAAGGGTATATTTTTCTAGGAATTCTTCTATTCCTTCCAGATTCTCTAGCTTGGTGGTGTATAGTTCTTTGTAAAAGTTTCCATGTTTTTCTGAATTTCTGTGGTGTCCATTATGATAGCTCCTCTATCATTTATAATTCTATTTATTTGAGTCTTCTCCCTGTTTTTTTAAGTGAGTCTGGCTAGTGGTTTGTCAATTTTGTTTAATTTTTCAAAGAACCAACATTTAGCTTCATTGATCTTCTCTATGTTTCTCTTATTTTTGATGTAGTTTATTTCTGCTCTAATTTTAGTGATTTCCATCCATCTGGTTGTTTTAGCTTTCCTTTGTTCCTTTTCTGCTAAGTCATTAAGGCATACAGTAAAGTCATTTATTTGAGCTTTTTCTTATTCTCTAATGTGTGCTTGTATGACTGAGTTTCCCTCTCAGTATTGTTTTAACTGTGTCCCAAATATTTTTATAGCTTGTATCTTCATTTTCTTTTGTTTCCAGGAACATTTCAATTTCTTGCTTGAATGCCTCTTTGACCCAGCACTTCTTAAGCAGTATGTTGTTGAGTTTCCAAATTTTGTGACTTTTAGTAATTTTCTGTTTGTGGTTGAATGTTAGTTTTCCTCCACTGTGATCTGAGAAGATACTTGGGATGATTTCAGTGCTCTTGAATTTGTTGATACTGTCTTTGTGGCATAATATGTGGTGTCAGGCTGGCTTCGCGAGTGGAGATAGATGACCAGGGACTTATGGCTGGGTTGTATGCAGTATCTCTTTATTCATGCAGAACACCGCGCAATCTAATCCAAGCTAAGCTAAACTAATACTAAAATACTTGCCACATAGGGTGTAAACAGGATGTGATGTAGAGAGGGTGGAGAGAAAAGTGACTGGTGAAAATCAGGGTGTGACAAGGAGAGGGCGTGGAGCAGGTGAGAATTCTACCACTGAACCACGAATGCCCTGGAGGGAGGGTGGTGCTTAGTTAACAATGGTTATGTAAATAGAATACAGTGTTAAGCAGGGGGGATTAAACCAAATGAAACAGAAGGGGTTTTTAGAAGCGGAATTAAAACCATACCAACAATGTGGTCTATCCTTGAGGATGTGCTGTGTCAATTTGAAAAGAATGTGTATTCCAGTTTTGGAGGGTGAATAACTGTAAAAATATTCAGGAGGTATAGTCTGTCCATCTCTTTGTTTAATTTTCTTGTTTCTTTGTTGATTCTCTGCTTAGTTGATCTGTCTAAGTGTGAGAGTAGGGTGTTGAAGTCTCCCATTATTATTGTATTGCTATTGATGTAGTTGTGTAGTTCTTTCAGTAGGTGTTTCATGTATTTAGATGGTTCCTCACTGGGTGCATAGATGTTAATAATTGTTAAATCTTCTTTGTTGATTGATCCTCTAATCATTATGTAATGGCCTTACCTATCTTTTATTACTTTATTTAAAGTAATAAAATTAAAATTTAAAGTCTATTGTCTCAGAGATGAGGATAACTGTTCCTGCCTTTTATTATGGCCCATTAGCCTGTATGATAGTTTTCCATCCTTTCACTTTAAGTATGTGTTTGTCTTGTTGTGTCAGGTAGGATTCTTGTAAGCAGTATATGGTTGTGTTGTTTTCTGATCTATCCTCCCACTCTGTGACTTTTAATGGTGAGTTTAAGCCATTGACATTTATTGATATCATAGATTTAAGGTATTAATGTATTAAGGTATTAAGACTTCAACACCATACTCTCACACTTAGATAGATCAACTAAGCAGAGAATCAACAAAGAAACAAGAAAATTAAACAAAGAGATGGACAGACTATACCTCCTGAATATTTTTACAGTTATTCACCCCCCAAAACTGAAATACACATTCTTTTCAAATATGCATTGTCATATTCAACAACTTTTTATTTGCTCTGATATTTATTATCATTACAAGTACTATGGTGATGTCCTTGTTTATAGAAGGTATTTTAGAGACTACTCTTTCAGGGCAGTCTTGGTGATTGCTGCTTCCTTTAACTGCTGTCTGTCTGAGAAGGTTTGGATCCCTCTATCTAGTTTGAATGAATGTGTAGCAAGATATATTATCCTTGGTTAAAATCCTTTTTTCATTGAGGGCTCCATAGATATCTTGCCATTCTCTTTTGGTTTTTAGAATTTGAGTGGAGAAATCTGCTGATAGTCTTATGGGTTTTCTCCTGTATGTAAGTTTTTTTTTTTTTTCTTGTAGCCTTTTGGATCCTTTCTTAATCCTTACTTCTTTTCATTGTAATTATGATGTGTCTTGGCATCTTCAGGTATGGGTTGATTCCATTTGGGACTCTCTGAGCCTCTTGAATCTTAATGTCCTTTCTGTTGTTCAGGTTTGGGAAGTTTTCTTCTATTATTTCCTCTAGGGTGTTTACTTCCCCTTCCTTTCTTTTTTTCCTCTGGTAGGCCAATTACATGAATGCTACTTCTTTTGAGATCATCATATATGTATATGTCTCTTTTGTTGTTTTCAGTGTCTCTCAATCTTGTTTTTAGCTCTTCTACCTCTTTCTTAGTTTTTCTATAGCTCATACTCTGTCTGGCTGATTCTGTTTTCACTTCTGTTAATCTGCTTTCCCTTCTCTCAGCTTCTTTCCTCAGTTCAGTTATAGTATCAGCTTGTTCTGCTAACTGGCCTTTTTTAGCTCAGCTATTTCAGCTTTCAGTTTGCTGATTACCTTGAGGTAGCTAGTATTTTCCTTGAGGGTCTCATCTGTTGTTTCCCTAATTCTTGTAGCCCTTTCCTCCATAGTTGTCTTCATTTCTGTGATTTTTAGGTTTACTACTGCTTAGATACTTTTCTTATCTATTGTTACTTATGACTGATTTGAAGTTTCTTCAGGGCTCCTGTCCTGATTCATTATGGTAGCAGTTTTATTTGCTCTTGATTTAACCTTTTTTTTTATTGATATAGTTTGTATTCTTCTGTTCTGTCATTCTTCAGTTGTTTTGTTTAGAGTACAAGCCACATTAAACTGAAATCTTTTCACAAATGCAGTCACAAACTTCAAAGTACAATAGCAACTGAAGCAAAGATTGATACAGTTAGACCAATACCAGTTAGCCAAACAACACTTCCAGTCCAAGAAAAAAGAAAAAAGAAAAGGAAAAAGAAGAGAAGGGGGAAAGACAAAGCAATAATAGACATTTATGCAAATCAACTGTCCACTATAAATTCTAGAGATAGCAAGAGTAGAAAGGAAAGGAGAAAAGAGAGAGAGAGAGAAAGAGAGAGAGAGTCCACTCTAAATCATACTTCTTCCACAAAATAATTCACCAATGAGTGTCAGTGAATGTACAAAGCAAAAGAAGGGAGAAGGGGAAAAAAAAAAGTGAAAGGAAAGAGTTTTTTGTTTGTTTGTTTTTGTTTTGTGTTTTTCAATTAGGAGGAGAGAATAATGAGGGTGGAGGGAAGAAGGGGAGAGAAACAAATTCCTCCCACAATGGATAGCACACCCAGTTACCTATCAATGGAATAAGCAACAACAGTTAAATTTTTTCAGCCCGAGGAGGAGGGAAAAGGGACACACAAATATAATAAAAGTAATAATAAAATCTAATAGAGTAAAAAGCCCTAAAACTCAGTCTTCAGCTTGGCCCACTCTTGATTGGCCGCACACAGCCTGGTCCCCTTACTAAACAAAACAAAGCTAAGACAACCAATTATAAGAAATGTATATGTATATGTATATGTATATGTATATGTATATGTATATGTATATGTATATGTATATGTATATATATATATAAAAACTACAGCTAGTCTTCCCCAGGCAGGGCTGAAGCCCTGATTGGTCAGGTATTCTGTCACTCAAATAGAGCTTCAGCCCCCTTCAAAAAGAAAAAGAAAAAAAAAGGCTTAGAATGACACCCCATCCCGGCTGGGCTATGAATCTTGGTAAAGAAAGTATCTCCACAGGAAGCCTGCTAGAAGCAGCTGTCCAGCCTGTGGGGGCTGGTTTTGGGGGGAGGGGGCAGGATGAATTCAGAAATAGCCAAGCCAAAATTCTCCTTACTTTGTCCTCTGTTTGCCAGCCCAGGAGTGGGTTATAGGACTCTTCTTTGGTATCACCCTGACCACCTCTTGCTCTCCCTTACCACTTATCCTTCTCTTTTGAGTGTCCCAGGTTGAAAGCTGCTTTTTTCTGGAGTTCACACTGGGTGTTGTCTCCAAGTTGCCATCTTGGCTCTGCCCCTGGAAGTTTCCCTATTTTTTATCCCTCCGGGAGTATGGACTAAAGATCTCTATGAGGTGCAGAAGGTCAGAGGTCTGGCTTCCATAATTGCTTTTCCACTGTACATGAGCATTGACAGGTCAAACTATATTCCTAGCTTCTCTATAGATTTTCCTAGTGGGGTAGGGAGCTGAGGAGGTGGAACACATTCCAGGACATATTGATGAGGTTATCTGCCTAGGGAAGTCAGTTTGGCATCATGATAGTATTTTTCAACTTTTGTCTATGAGAGAAATTATCCCTTATTCTGATAGAGTCATAAGAGCTAGAGTGGAATTTCGATTTGACTTCCGGAGGTGGAGCTACGAGCAGCAGATCGCTTTCTCTCCTCTCCTCTCCTCTCCCGGATCAACTAGGAATACCAAAGGAGACTACCTGGACCGAAACAAGACAGGACTAGAATGACCACAGGAACCCAGTAAATCACCCGTGAGTATAAACACGCATGGCTGGTGACAGAGAGGAGAGAGGGGCCTAAGGAGAGATTAAGTGGCTGCTAACAGTTCAACAGTTTATCAGTGGAGACACCACCTCCAGTCTGCTCCAGAGCAAGGGGACATCTGAAGGGAGGAAAGGACTCCCCAGAGACTCACTAAGTGCAACTCTGAGTCTCCATTGCTACTACCCTCAGAATCTGGAGCAGCAACAGGGAGGGACACCAGGGGACAGAGATCTAACCAGGAAACTCAGGAGAAGACCTATACCTCGGTGGCATAGCTGAGGGGCTGTGAAAATCTCTTTGCATAACCACTGGATTATGCAAAGGATTATGCACTGCCACACCCTGCTTTATCTCTTGGTCAGGAGTCAGTGATTAAGCTAAGAAGCCTATTGATAGTTTAAAAGCCCTCAGGCTCCCATAGCCTACAGGGAAGAAAAAAAAAAGAGGCTTTTACACCACTGAGCTCCAAATCAGGGATTGAAAAAACTGTTAACATATATAAAATGGTTAAAACAACAAGAAAAAATATTGGAGACTCGAACCAGGACAAGAGCCCAGCTAAAAGTCCTCCAGAGGGTGAAGCACAAAACAACGAGTTCAACATCCAAACATTAGCTAAGGAAATAATAATAGGAGTGAGTAAAGAATTTGAAAAAATAGTAATCAGAAATGCAGGAACAACAAATGAGAAAATGGAAGAAAATTCTAATTATCTCATGGTTATTAGAGAGCTGAAAACTGAAATCTCTGAGCTAAGAAGGCAACTAGCTGAACAAGCTAAAACAGTATAAGAGCAGGGCAACAAAATAGATGAACTCCAGAAAGCAGTAGAGGGCAGAGACAATAGAATCTATGAGGCTGAAAACAGAATTAGCAAGATTGAGGATGAATTAGAGACAACTAAAAAAGAAGTAAGAGATCTCAAAAAGAGATTAAGAGATGCTGAAAACAACAACAGAGTCCTATGGGATGACTTCAAAAGAAACAATATACGCATTATTGGCTTACCAGAGGAAGAAAGAGAAGGGGAGGAAGAAAGCATTCTCCAGGCCATAATAACTGAAAATTTTCCTAGTCTAGACAACACCAAAGACATAAAGATTCAAGAAGCCCAGAGGGTCCCAAACAGAATTAATCCAGACCTAAAGACACCAAGACATGTCATACTTAGATTGGAAAGGAATAAGGATAAAGAAAGGATCCTCAAGGCTGCAAGAGAAAAACAAAGAGTCACCTACAAAGGAAAACCCATAAGATTAGCAGCAGACTTCTCCATACAAACACTACAGGCCAGAAGAGAATGGCAAGATATCTATCGAATGCTCAATGAGAAAGGCTTTCAGCCAAGAATACTATATCCTGCTAGACTGTCATTCAGACTAGATGGAAGCATCAAAACCTTCTCAGACAAGCAACAGTTGAAGGAAGCAACCATCACCAAGCCTGCCCTGAAAGAAGTTCTGAAAGGTCTCCTATAAACAACCAGACCACCACAAATAGGACATATATCAAAACACTCTAAAACTCTACAAGAATGGCATTAAAATATCTTCAATCTTTGATATCAATAAATGTCAATGGCCTGAATTCACCTATTAAAAGACACAGAGTAGGAAGATGGATCAGAAAACACAACCCAACAATATGTTGTCTACAGGAAACTCACTTAACTCAACAAGACAAACACAGACTTAAAGTTAAAGGATGGAGAACTATCATACAAGCCAATGGCCCACAAAAAAAGGGCAGGAAAAGCTATTCTCATATCTGACATGATAGACTTTAAAATAGATAAGATTAAAAAAGATAGGAATGGACACTACTTAATGCTCAGAGGATCAGTCAATCAAGAGGACTTAACAATTATTAATATCTATGCACCCAATGAGAAGCCATCTAAATACATCAAACTTCTACTGAAAGACCTACAGCAATATATTAACAATAACACAATCATAGTAGGGGACTTCAACACCCCACTATCTCAACTTGACAGATCATCCAGGAAGAAAATCAGTAAAGACATAAGGGAGCTAAATGAAGAGATAGATGAACTAGAACTATTGGACATTTTCAGAATCATTCATCCCAAGAAACTGGAATACACATTTTACTCAAATCCACATGGATCATTCTCAAGGATAGACCATATGTTAGGCCACAAAGACAGCATCAGCCAATTCAAGAGCACTGAAATCATCCCAAGCATCTTCTCAGACCACAGTGGAATGAAACTAACACTTAACAATCAACAAAAGATTAGTAACAGTCCCAAAATGTGGAAGCTCAACAGTACACTTCTTAACAACTTCTGGGTCAAAGAGGAAATCAAGGAAGAAATCAAAATGTTTCGAGAGTTCAATGAAAATGAAGACACAAGCTATCAAAATATTTGGGACACAGCTAAAGCAGTCCTAAGAGGGAAGTTCATAGCTGTACAAGCACACATTAGGAAACAAGAAAAGGCACAAATAAACAGCCTGATTGCACATCTTAAAGACCTAGAAGAAGAACAACAAAGGAATCCTAAAGCAACCAGAAGGACAGAAATCACTAAAGTTAGGGCTGAAATAAATAACATTGAGAACAGGAAAACCATACAAAAGATCAATGAAAGTAAATGTTGGTTCTTCGAAAGAGTAAACAAAATCGACAAGCCTTTAGCCAGACTCACAAAGCAAAAAAGGGAGAAGACCCAAATAAATCGGATAGTAAATGAAAGAGGAGATATCACAACAGACACTGCAGAAATTCAACATATCATGCAAGGCTTCTATGAACAATTATATGCCACCAAGATAGAGAACCTGGAAGAAATGAATGATTTCCTAGATACCTACCAACTTCCAAAACTAAGTAAAGAGGAAGTGGATAACATGAACAGGCCCATCACAACTAATAAAATTGAAACAGTTATCAAAAATCTTCCCAAAAATAAAAGTCCTGGACCAGATGGTTTTACAAATGAATTCTACAAAACTTTCAAAGAAGAACTAATACCTCTACTTTTAAAAGTCTTCCAGAAGATTGAAGACACTGGAATACTCCCTGACAGCTTCTATGAAGCCAACATCACCCTGATACCAAAAGCAGAAAGGGACACAACCAGAAAAGAAAACTACAGACCAATATCTCTGATGAACATAGATGCGAAAATATTGAACTAAATTCTAGCCAACAGGATACAGCAGTATATCAAAAAGATTGTTCATCATGACCAAGTGGGGTTTATCCCAGGCATGCAAGGTTGGTTTAATATACGTAAATCAATCAATGTGATCCACCACATCAACAAAAGCAAAAACCACATGGTCATATCAATAGATGCAGAGAAAGCCTTTGACAAAATACAACATCCTTTTATGATCAAAACACTACAAAAAATGGGAATAGATGGACAATTCCTGAAGATAGTGGAGTCTATATATAGCAAACCTACAGCCAACATCATACTCACTGGTGAAAAACTGGAAGCATTTCCCCTCCGATCATGTACTAGACAGGGCTGCCCACTATCACCATTACTATTCAACATAGTGTTGGAAGTTCTTGCCATAGCAATCAGGCAGGAGCAAGGAATTAAAGGCATACAGATTGGAAGAGAAGAAGAGAAACTCTCCTTATTTGCAGATGACATGATAGTATACATGGAAAAACCTAAGGAATCCAGCAAGAAGCTTTTGGAAATCATCAGTCAATACAGTAAAGTGTCAGGCTATAAAATTAACATTCAAAAGTCAGTGGCATTCCTCTATGCAAACACTAAGTTAGAAGAAATTGAAATCCAGAAATCAGTTCCTTTTTCTACAGCAACAAAAACAATAAAATATCTAGGAGTAAACCTAACCAAAGAAGTGAAAGACTTATATACTGAAAATTATGAGTCACTACTCAAAGAAATTGAAAAAGACACAAAGAAGTGGAAAGATATTCCATGTTCATGGGTTGGAAGAATTAACATCATCAAAATGAATATATTACCCAGAGCCATCTATAAATTTAATGCTATCCCCATCAACATCCCAAGCACATTTTTTAGGAGAATAGAAAAAATGCTACAAATGTTTATCTGGAACCAGAAAAGACCTAGAATTGCCAAAACAATCTTGAGAAAAAAGAACAGAACCGGAGGCATCACACTCCCAGATCTCAAACTGTATTATAGGGCCATTGTCATCAAAACTGCTTGGTACTGGAACATGAACAGACACACTGACCAGTGGAATAGAATTGAGAGCCCAGAAATGAGGCCCCACACATATGGACATCTAATCTTTGACAAAGGTGCCCAGACTATTCAATGGGGAAAGCAGAGTCTCTTCAACAAATGGTGTTGAAACAATGGGTTGAAACATGCAGAAGAATGAAACTGAATCACTGTATTTCACCAAATACAAAAGTAAATTCCAAGTGGATCAAGGACTTGGATGTTAGACCAGAACTATCAGATACTTAGAGGAAAATATTGGCAGAACTTTTTTCCGCATAAATTTTAAAGACATTTTCAATGAAACGAATCCAATTACAAGGAAGACTAAGGCAAGTATAAACCTATGGGACTACATCAAATTAAAAATCTTCTTCACAGCAAAAGAAAGCACTACCCAAACCAAGAGACCCCTCACAGAATGGGAGAAGATCTTCACATGCCATACATCAGATAAGAGTTTAATAACCACTATATATAAAGAGCTTGCCAGACTCAACAACAAGACAACAAATAACCCCATCCAAAAATGGGGGGAGGACATGGACAGAATATTCACCACAGAAGAGATCCAAAAGGCCGAGAAACACATGAAAAAATGCTCCAAGTCTCTGATTGTCAGAGAAATGCAAATCAAGACAACAATGAGATATCACTTCACTCCTGTGAGAATGTCATACATCAGAAAAGGTAACAGCAGCAAATGCTGGAGAGGGTGTGGGGTCAAAGGAACCCTCCTACACTGCTGGTGGGAATGTAAGTTGGTCCAACCTCTGTGGAGAACAGTCTGGAGAACTCTCAGAAGGCTAGAAATGGACCTACCCTATGACCCTGCAATTCCCCTCTTGGGGATATATCCTAAGGAACCCAACACATCCATCCAAAAAGATCTGTGTACACATATGTTCTTGGCAGCACAATTTGTAGTAGCCAAAACCTGGAAGCAACCCAGGTGTCCAACAACAGATGAGTGGCTGAGCAAGTTGTGGTATATATACACAATGAAATACTACTCAGCTGTAAAAAATGGTGACTTCACCGTTTTCAGCCGATCTTGGATGGACCTTGAAAAAATCATGTTGAGTGAAATAAGTCAGAAACAGAAGGATGAATATGGGATGATCTCACTCTCAGGCCGAAGTTGAAAAACAAGATTAGAAAAGAAAACACAAGTCGAACCTGAAATGGAATTGGAGTATTACACCAAAGTAAAAGACTCTGGGGTGAGTGGTTGGGTGGGGAGAATACAGGTCCATGAAAAATGATGAATTAAATAGTGGGGGTTGTATTATTAAATGGGAATCTGGGGAATGTTATGCATGTACAAACTATTGTATTTACTGTTGAATGTAAAGCATTAATTCCCCAATAAAGAAATAAATTATTTAAAAAAAAAAGAAAGAAAAGGAATTTCAAGAAGTATGGGCATATCCTAGAGGTACCAGGACTAGGAGAAATGCAGGTCTTAAAGAGGATGCAAATGGTTTCTTACAGTCTTAGAGAAAGTTAAAATATCAATAATTATTTATTATAGCCAGATGAGTTGGGGGGCTAAGTACCTGTGTTATTATACTTGACTTCATTATGATCTGAATGCTTCTAGCGGTATCCGAACTTCCTCGTATTTTAAATACTTACAAGGTCAAAAGGTCTTGACCTATCTGGCCTAAAGCTGTATTTGATTTAGATGCTTGCAGAGCTTTATTTTCCTATACATTGTTAGAGATCCATAAACAATTAATCCCCTTATCAGAGTATGATCATTTTGCAAAAAAAAAAAAAG
Organism: Erinaceus europaeus; assembly: GCF_950295315.1. NCBI lineage: Eukaryota > Metazoa > Chordata > Mammalia > Eulipotyphla > Erinaceidae > Erinaceus > Erinaceus europaeus. Next base: position 122,049 of record NW_026647514.1, on the reverse strand, counting down.
AGCTAGAGTAACTCCATTTTGTCAAAACCACCATGTTAGGTCTGACCCCAGCCTCACCCAGAGTTACTGGAAAAACAAGATAACACCACCCTGAGCTCAACCAATCAGAAATGATTAGGAAAGTGCCTGAGTTTCCAAATGTTGAGGTCACACCAAAATGTCTGAGCTTCTAAGAGAGACCAACCTGATAATCCTCAGCAGGGGACAAATAACTGAAGAAATTATCAAAAACTGAAAAACCTGCCAGCTTACAAATGCTGTCCCCATAAGCAAGGCCCCAGTAGTAGAGAAAGGGGAACCAGACCTGAAGCCTATTGGGAGGTCAACTTTACAGATGTAACATCGGGAAAATATGGCTAATAAATATATGTTAGTGTTTGTAGATACCTTTTCAGGGTGGACTGAAGCATCTCCAACAAAGAGAGAGACACCTCAAACAGTAATAAGGAAACTGCTAGAAGAAATCTTTCCCAGGTTTGGTATGCCCATACAGCTGAGTTCAGATAGCAGCCTGGCTTTCACCTCCCAGGTAACCCAGAGTCTGGTAAGTGCCACTGGGGCAAAATGGAAATTACATGGTATCTATAGGCCCCAGAGTTCAGGACAGGTAGAAAGGATGAATAGAACTTTAAAAGAGACCTTAACTAAATTGACCATGGAGACTGGCGTAGACTGGGTAACTCTTCTCCCCTTCGCCCTCTATAGAGTTAGAAATACCCCCTACACAGCTAAATTGACCCCATATGAGATTATGTTCGGCTGGCCCCCTCCTATAATTCCTGCCTTAAGATCAGACTTGCTTGCTGACTTTAATGGTCAAGATTTGTCCATCTCTTTGCAGATAATAGCCCGTGCCCATAAAAATATATGGCCTAGACTGAAAACCATATATGAGGCTGTGCCCCCTCCAGACCCTCACCCCTTCCAGCACGGAGACTCGGTCCTTGGTGAAATGCCACAGTAAAGAAACTCTCGCACCCAGGTGGAAGGGACCCTACGAAGGTAGACCGCTTCGGCCTGTGGATTCAACACTCCCACATTCCTGCAGCAGAGGTGGGAGAATTCAAGACTAAATGGCAACTCGAGTTGGTCCCCAAACACCCACTCAAAGCTCCGGCTGCTTTGCTCATAACTCTTCAGGTTCTCTCTCTCCTGGGCATCTTGATCTCTACCCCGGCTACCATGGCCTCTCATGCCCCTTCTAATCTCACTTGGATACTCACTAATACCGCCACTGGAGCTGTGATCAACGCAACCTCTGGACTACATCCTGTGGGAACCTGGTTTCCAGACTTGGTTTTCGACCTGTCTGATCTGGTGGGCTTAGACTGGGAACCGGACCAATACAACTCCCATTGGTATGTCTGCACTCACCCTGGGCCAGGCTACAGAGTGGGATTGAGACAGCATTACTTCTACATCTGCCCTGGACATTTGGGACATTAAGACCTGTGGAGGACCTGGGGACTTTTACTGTGCTGTCTGGTCATGTGTCTCTACTGGCTACATCTCTTGGCAGTGATGACCTCATCACTGTCACTAGGTATGGAGATTATAAAACCCCGCTCTCCCCTCCGAGCAAACCAGCCAGGCCCCCTCCCAGTCCTCTCTGGAACCTTATAGTATCCACCTTTGAAGCTATCAATGCCTCCCAGCCTAATCTAACCCAGAAAAACCCCAATACCAACCACTAGCAGAAACTGAGCTAAGCCCATGACTGGACTACAAAGTAACATAAGAAAAGGGGGGAATGACAGAGTCATAAGAGCTAGAGTAATTCCATTTAGTCAAAACCACCATGTTAGGTCTGACCCCAGCCTCACCCAGAGTTACTGGAAAAACAAGGTAACACTACCCCTAGATCAACCAATCAGAAATGACTGGGAAAGTGCCTGAGTTTCCAAACGTTGAGAACGTTAGTTAACACACAAACCACAATGTTCCATATTCTTGTACTACCCCCACCTGTGTGTACCTATAAAAAGATGAAACAAAAAATGTCATGGACTCACTCTCCCCTTGCATGTAAGGGTGTTGGTGGCCCAAGCTTAAGCTTGCTAATAAAGGCTCTTGTGAGTCTGGTCTTCCTTGTGTGAGATTGGGACTCATACATCAGGGCACAATTCATCCTTCTCTTTCTGATTTATCTCACTTAACATGATTTCTTCAAGCTCCATCCAAAATGAGATGCAGAAAGTGAAATGACGATTTTTAATAGCTGAGTAGTATTCCACTGTGTATATACACCATAACTTTCTGAGTCACTCATCTGTTGTTGGACACCTAGGTTGCTTGCAGGTTTTGGTTATTATAAATTGTGCTGCTATGAACACAGTTATACATAAATCTTTGTGGATGTGTGTATTTGGTTCCTTAGGATATATCCCCAGAGGAGGAATTTCAGGGTCACGGGGTAGGTCCATATCTAATCTTCTAAGAGTTCTCCAGGCTGCTCTCCACTGGGGTTGAACCAATTTCCATTCCCACCAGCAGTGCAGGTAGGTATGGAAACATATCTTAACCAGTATACAAGAGCAGAAGAAAATAATTTTGGGGATGTGGAATTTCCAACTGGGCTAAGTCACAGAATCTAGAAACCTAGTTACTGTAACAGATTCCCTATACCGTTAGGTTTTCCTCTTTGATTCATACTACTTGGCTGATGTTATACATCAGAAATTTTCCATAATGATAATGTCAGATGCTACCATACACCAAAGTAAACTGAAAATGAATTGAAGACTCAGATGATAGACCAGGAACCATACAACAATAGAAGAGAACATCAGCAGAACCATATATGCTTTCTGCTTTGGAAATATCATCAGACACTAGAATCCAACAGCAAGAAAAACAAAAGAAAAAATAAACTATTGGGACTACAACAAACTGAAAAGCTTCCTCAAAGCCAAATAAGCCATAAACAAAATAGAGATACACCTTATGGAATGGGAAAATATCTTTACATGTTATGCATCAAAGAGCATATAGCCCACAGAAGTCACTATCATAAAAGGATCAACCAACCCAGTTAAAAATGGGAGAAAGAACTGAAGAGATTCTTCACTGTATAAGATATTCATATGGTCATAAAGGATATGACAAAATGCTTTAACTCAATGATTAATAGTGAATTCAAGACAAGGAATACTACCTCAAAATTCTCTGTGAGGATGTCCAACATAAAAAATCAAATAAATAATTTTAAAAAGCATAGAATTGCACATGTGATGCAAAGCGCAAGGACCGGCGTAAGGATCCTGGTTCGAACCCCCGGCTCCCCACCTGCAGGGGAGTGAAGCAGGTCTGCAGGTGTCTGTCTTTCTCTCCCCCTCTCTGTCTTCCCCTCCTCTCTCCATTTTTCTCTGTCCTATCCAGCAATGGTGACATCAATAATAGCTACAACAATAAAAAACAACAAGGGCAACAAAAGGGAATAAATAAATATTTAAAAGAAAAAAGCATAGAATTGGTGGTGGGCTGGTACACCAGGAGAGTACATAATTCTCTGTCTCTATATAAAAAAAAGAAGGAAAAAATAGTCAACAGGAACAGTATATTCATAGCACAAGTACTGAGCCCCAGTGATAAACCTAATTGCAATTAAAAACAACAGCACAGAAACCAGAAGTGCTAGAGACCATGTGGAGAACAAAGAACCTCTCTGCACTGTTTCTGGGAATACAAACTGATGCATCTCTTATGGAAAACAGTTTAGAGACTCCTGAAAACATTAAAAACTCAGCCTACCAAACAAAGAAATAAAGTTTATTTTTCTCCTATTATAATAATGCCACTATTACTTTAGAGACTTTCAATGTTTTCACCATGGTTTGGGGGTAAAAATAAAACCACAGTACACTACATGTGCTTTTATACATTTGTCAAATCTATAAACATTTACATAACTGATGCTACATTACATTATGGGATGCATTGGCTCGACCTTCTCGTGGTGCATCCTGTGAGTACCAATTCATTGGGGAAACTGACAATCCTTCCTAGCTGACTGAATCCACATGGATCCCAGTCACTTTCAAAGCCATCAACAAGCAGCTCCTGACAGCTTTCAACCTGACGCTGTTGACTGACTATGGAAGAAGGGCAAACGCTAGAAGAAGAAGAAGAATTATTTCATTATATATCACTACATTTCAATTTTCATCCATTTAGTTGATCTTACCATGTGTTTGAATTTTCGTAAACAAAATTAAAAGAAAAATTGAAATCATTGTTCCTTGTCTTTAAAATAGCCACAGTATCCAATATTATTAGTAAAAAAAAAAAATAAATAAGAATCCTTAACAAAAGCAACAACACTAAAATTTTTATTGTGTAAGTTATACATGTAAGCCTGATGAGAACAAAGTACTCAGACTGTTAAAAAAAAAAAACAGGTCTCCCTTTCTCTCCCTGTCTTTATCTATCCCTCCTCTCTCAATTTCTCTGTCCTAGCCAATAAAATGGAAAAAATGGCCACCAGTAGTAGTGGATTCATAGTGTAGGCAATGAGCCCCAGTGATAATGCTGGAGGCAAAGAAGAAGAAAAGTTGTGGTGTATACGCACAATGGAATACTACAAAGTTATAAGAAATGATTACACATATTCCTTTCCTACAACATGGATAGAACTGGAGGGGCTCATGTTCAGTGAAATAATCTAGACGTGAAAGTCCAAATACTGGTTGCTACCACTTGTAGATAGAAGTTAAGCAACAAAGCAAAGGATTTGAAAGCAAAGGTTGAACCTTCAGTGGACTGTATAGTCTGATGCAGTTGATTTGTGGACTCAAAAGGGGAAAGGGAGGAATACCAAGATGCGGCTAGGGATCTAATTTCCTATGGTGGAAAAGGAAGATAGTTTGATGAAGTGTAAAATGTACCCATTTCAGGAAAGTGAGGAAAGGCACCCTTGTGATAATAAGTCTGGGAAAAAATAATATGCTTCTTACAGTAGATGTTAGAAATGAAACAATGTAATGATTCCTTTCCATGTGACCTGATGGTTTTACAGTACCTATCCTATCACTCCATTTTTTTTATGGCTACTCGCCAAAGCCTTCCTCTCATCTTAAATTGCTGCCTCACATCTTTAGGCAGCCTGTCCACCCAGTTCTCTCATTCACTCCTGGAGTTTCCTTTTTTTTTTTTAATTTAATTTTTATTGGTTTTGAATAGAGACAGAGAAATTGTGAAGGGAGGGGGAAATAGTGCGGGAGAGAGACAGAGAGACACCTGTAGATCTGTGTTGGTATGTTTCATATTGGTTTGCTCCCCTTCCCCCCGACCTCTGAGAGAATTGGTTTGGCCCTTGTTAGTTTTGCGCCCTGCTTTCTCCCTGCCCCCTATGCTAAGGACATCCAGAGTCTCAGCAGGAGCCGCAGAGAGAGAATGATGGGGAAGCACATGGTGTGGTGATTTGCCCGTTAGTGAATAAAGATTAAACTGCAGCTTCTCAGCCCAGCCATGTGTCCCCCAGTCTCTGTCTGTCTACCGCCGCAACGCTACCACGGCCTGCTGGAGCCCCCGAACATTAAAAACAGATCTGCTTCACCACTCATGAAGCTTTCCCCCTGCAAGTGGGGACCACGGGCTTGAACCCAGACCCTTGCACATTGTAATGTGTGAGCTTAACCAGGTGTGCCACTGCCTGGCCCCCCTTTTTAAAAAGAAATGTCTTTTTAATTTTTTTATTGTCTTTATGTATTTATTGGATAGAGACAGCCAGAAATTGAAAGGTGGAGGGGGAGAGACAGAGAGACACCTACAGACCTGCTTCACCACTCACAAAGTTTTCTCTCTACAGGTGGGGAGTGGGGGCTCGAACCTGGGTCCTCGTGATTAGTAACATGTGTGCTCAACCAGGTGTGCCATCCCCCAGCCCCAGGGTTTCCCATTTTTAAAATATGTTTTACTTTACTTTAATGAGTTAGACATAGAGAGAGCTAGAGGGAGCAAGAGCAAAGCACTGCTCATCTGGTTTATGGTGGTGCTGGGGATTCAACCTGGGACTTCAGAGCCTCAGGCATGAAAGTCTTTTCATAATTATTATGCTGTCTCCCCAGCCCAGGCTTCCCAATTGTATTTATATCCTTTTCAGAATTCCTCTTAAAGCAATCTTTACTTCCAGTAACTATAGATCAACTTGCCTGAAACTCGACTCTGTTCTGCTTTACCCTCCTACTCTAGGGTAATCCTATGCACTTTAGGTTTTCAGTTAAAAGTCACTCTGAACCCATATGTTTTTAGCAGCACAATTTGTAATAGCCAAAACCTGGAAGCAACCCAGGTGTCCAACAACAGATGAGTGGCTGAGCAAGTTGTGGTCTATATACACAATGGAATACTACTCAGCTATTAAAAATGGTGACTTCCCTGTTTTCAGCTGATCTTGGATAGACCTTGAAAAATTCATATTAAATGAAATAAGTCAGAAACAGAAGGATGAATATGGGATGATCTCACTCTCAGGCAGAAGTTGAAAAACAAATCAGAAGAGAAAACACAAGTAGAACCTGAACTGGAATTGGCATATTGCACTAAAGTAAAAGACTCTGGGGTGGGGGTGCGGGGAGAATACAGGTCCAAGAAGGATGACAGAGGACCTAGTGGGGGCTGTATTGTCATATGGAAAACTGAGAAATGTTATGCATGTACAATCTATTGTATCTACTGTTGAATGTAAAACATTAAAAATAAATAAATAAATAAAAAATAAAGTGCTCCAAAAAAAAAAGTCACTGTGAACCATATAGTTCCTCTTACAAATATCCAACCCTAACATTAGGGCGTAAGAATAGCCATAGATAAATATGTAAACAGACGAGTGTGACTGTGCTTCAATAAAACTTTGTTTACAAAAATAGGTGCTAAGGGATTATACATTCATTGCTGATGGTACAGATACTCTATCAAGGAGTTTGATAGATTCTTATAAAATTAAACACACAATTACCATATGGTCCAGCAACTGTGCTATTGGGCATTTTATTGGGAAATTAAAGTTATATTCAGACAAAAACCTATGCAGAAATATTTGTACCAGATTTATTTATAACAATCAAATATTGAAGAAAAAATAACAGATATCTCTTAACATGTCAATAATTAAATAAAGTCGTACCATTTATCATTACTCATTAATAAGAAATCAGGCTTCTGATAGGTACAATATGGACATATTTCCAAGATTACTAATGTTTTGTAAAAAGAACTAAACCTCAAATATCATATATTGCACAAACTCTTGTATATATAACATTCTTGAAATTATAAAATGTGATCACTGGGGGCCAGGAAATAGGCCACCACATAAAGAACACACCTCGTTTATACTTGAGGGGCTGGGTTCGAGTTTCTGACCACCACATGGGTGCACCATTTAAATGGGGGAAACTTCAGGACTGGTTCAGTGGTGTTGTGTCTCTCTTCTCTGTCTGGTTCCCTCTCTGCCTCTCAAACTGTCTCTAGAAAAATGAAAAAGAGTTTGTTGGGAGTGTTGCACAGATACAAAGTCCCAGCAAAGCCCTGGTGGAGAACAAAAATAAAAAAGAATAAAATGCACTGAATAATAGTAGTAGGCTTTAGGACAGGGAAGTAGTGATGAAGGGAATTGTTACAAGTCTGCTTAGGGAAAGACTCCTCTGGAGGAAGGAAATTAGCTACCCCCCACCCCAACCAGGTGGGTAGCCAGAAGCATCAATATGCCTGCCTCCTGCTTCATTATCTCCCTTTGTACTTGAGAGCTAAGGACATAAAATGCAGAGGAATGCAGATTTGAGCACCTGGAGACAATGGCTGAAGTAAATCTCCTCAGGGCTCCCACTCATCCCCAGAACCCACTATAAAAGTTAGAAGACCAGAAACTAGGGATATATCCTCCTTCTCTCTCTCTCCCTTCCTCTAGTCTATTTTTTTTAAGACTTTTTTTTTTAAAAGATTTTTATTTATGTGGTCTGGGAGGTGGCACAGTGGTAAAGCATTGGATTCTCAAGCATGAGGTCCCAAGTTCAATCCCCGGCAGCACATGTACCACAGTGATGCCTGATTCTTTCTCTCTCCTTCTATCTTTCTCATTCATAAGTAAATAAATTCTAAAAAAAATTTAAACAAAAGATTTTTATTTATTTATCATTAGAGACAGAGAAAATTGAATGGGGGGGGGATAGAGAGGGAGAAAGATAGAGAGACACTTGCAGCCCTGCTTCACCACTTGTGAAGCTTTCCCCCTGCAGGTGGGAATCAGGGGCTTGAACTTGGGTCCTTGTGCATTGCAATGAGTGCACTTAACCAGGTGTGCCACTGCACGGCCCCTCCTTTTCTTTTTTATTTTTAAGATTTTACTTATTTAGGAGAAAGACAGGAGGGGAGAGAGAAAAGCACACATCACGCTAGTACATGTGTTGCTAGGAATTGAACTCAGGACCTCATGCTTGAAAGTCCAGTACTTTATCTACTACACCACTTCCCAGACCACAAGTCTAACCTCCTTTAAAGCTTGTATGTTTCTCTTTTGTCTCACTCCAATTTGTCTCAGTAATGTTCACCTCTCTGAAACCTGTCTCTCTTGTGATTCTTCCATGTAGATGTCAGTTTAGAGGTCCCCTCTGCGCCCTTAGGCCCATTCCCTTTTGTACCCCCCTGGCCCGCCCTCTATAGGAGTGTTATTATAAAAGGGCAGCATAGGAGTCATTGTGGTTTTGGACTGCTTTCTATCTTGACTAAGACTATGGGAAAAAAAAAAACAACTTTATAGAACTAAACACAGACCAACAGAAGTAAACCTGGGGAACCCAGATTAAAATTATTAAACCAGATTATTGTGCCCATACTTTGGTGATGGCATTGTTCTACAGTTCTAAAAGATGTTGGTATTGCAGAAAACTGGGTCAAGTTTACCTGGGATCCCTCTATATTATTATTATTATTATTATTTTGCAATTTCATATGAACCCACAGCTATTCGAAAATAAAAGCTAATAATAGCAATGATTAGGCAACAAGCCAAATGTGGCCCTTGGGTGTTTTTTTTTTTTTTTTTGACAATTCCTGTCCCAGGACAGTACTTTATTATTTTAATTTTAATGTTTTATTTATTTATTTATTAGATAAAGACTGAGAAAGAAGGAGGGAATAGAGAAAGGGAGAGAGAGAGAGAGAGAGAGACCTGAATCACTGCTTCAGCACTCATGAAGCTGTACCTCAGTGGGGACCAGGGCCTTGAATCTGGATACTTAGCACATTGTATTGTGTACACTAACTGGGTTTGACACTGCCTGGTCTGCTTTCTTGTTTCTAAAATCTAGTAACTATGTCTTTTTAAAGAAAGACATCATGCAAGCAAGTCCTACACTTAACTGTTATGCCACCTCCCTTTCTGGCCTTGTCTCTAACTCTGTAAAGTCATCTATCAATATTCTTATTGCAGATATTCACTTTCCATTGCCTGCTACTGGAGAAATATCCTATTTCAAAAGGTTCCTAATAAAAGTATCTTCATTCCTAGCTCTACCCCCTAAAATACCCGCTTCCCCCCTCTTTGCAGGCCCTTGCTCTGTGATTGACAGCAGATCACCCTCTCACTTAGATTCATGCTAAATCTGGAGTCACTTCTGATTCTTCTGTTTCCTCTGACAACCTAAGTCCATCCTTCTGCTGACTCCAGTTGTGATGATTGGCTCAAGTCTTTTATTTAGTGCTCAAACTCTCCGTAGAGCTTTCTGAATATGGCTCTTTCTTGCCTCTTTCTTTCCACCACACTATTCTAGTATTATAAGAAAGAGGACATTGCTTTGCTCAGACCCTCTCTCTCTGAATCTCCATTATTTAAAAAGGAAAATCCAGGCTCCTCCATCAGCCCCCTTTTTTTTTTTTCCCTTAGCAACTCTTCCTGCTTGTGTTGTTTCCCTCTATCTCTTTCCTGTTACCCACTAGCCAAAACGGAAGACTTTCTATTTCTTAAAGACTTGTCATTTGGTATCTTTGCACTTTCTCTGGCTGCATGCCTACATTTTCATATCTGCCAATCAAGATTCTTTCAGATGACGATCAAAATAAGTCAATCTGTCAGTAAACAATCCAACACTTTAAGGACATAATGAATGTGAACCTTAAGAAGGATTCCTTTATTTGAAAGGCAATAAGCAATAGTACTGATTCACAACCCCTGCCCAGGGAAGTCCCAAGTGTGGCAGGAATGGCATCTGGATATGCTGGTGTGCGAGGAACACACTGTGTCTGACTAGAGTTGACTATTGATTGCAGTGCAACGTCAAAAATCAAGAGAAAGACAAGTCAAATCTGCTAAATAATAATAATAATCAGATGTTGCTTACTCCAGATTAATCTGCTTCAGTTCATATTCAGATCCTTTCTGTTTCTATCTTATTTTAATATTACATCATCATAAGCCAGCTCTCATAACTCATCTCCTCTCACAATAATGTGGAACTACGTCTGGTGTATAGAGTAGATTTCAGATTTTGTTTTTTTTTAGAGTGTAGAGAGGTCCAGTTTGTCTTCACTTAACAAGCTCTTGTTCATGGACCCCTTGAGTTAAGATCAGCTCACAAAGAAGTTAGTTCTGTGGTGACATGAAAGAACTGTGGTGATGGAAAGCAGAAAAATAACAGGTTAGCTTCAAGCATCTCTTCTCACATCATCTTTGTCAACTTTGGTGTTGTTAATGCAGTTGACCAGTGTACACTGTACAGTGCTAGTGTCTTCCACCTGTGCACCTGTACTTTACTGTAGACCCTACAGAACAATTTATTTCTTCTACTTTTCTTTCCAATGCAACATACAGCACACAATGCAATACACATTTAAAAATGTACTAAAATGGTAGAATACAAAAGTGATAGGACACTATCTAAAGATGACAAGCAAAAACTAGTTGGGTCTTGGGTTCCCTGAAATCTACTTAAAATAGACCTACTAACTTTTTCCAAAATGGAGACCCCGAATCTCTGCCCACAATATTCTTGCCTTTAGGTTCATGATTAGTCAACAATTTGCTCTGCTTTCTCACTTAACTCTTTTTCAGCCACCAGGTTCCACATGCTACCGTGATGCCAACCTGACTTCCCTGGGCTGACAGCCCCACCATGTGTCCTGGAGCCCCACCTCCTCAGATTCCTGCCCTTCTAGGGAAAGAGAGAGACAGGCTGGGAGGATGGATTGAACTGTCAACGCCCATGTTCAGTGGGGAAGCAATTACAGAAGCCAGACCTTCCACCTTCTGCACCCCACAATGACCCCCAGTCCATGCACCCAGAGGGTTAAAGAATAGGAAAGCTATCAGGGGAAAGAATGGAATATGGAGTTCCAGTGGCAGGAATTGTGTGGAATTGTATCCGTCTTATCCTATGGGTCTTGTCAGTGTTTCCCTTTTATAAATAAAAACTTTAAAAAAGAGAGAGAATGAGGAGAAGGATGCGTGGGTGGGGCAAGAGGGGAAGGAAGAGGAGGAAGAAGAGAAAAAGAAAAATGATGAGAAGAAAGAGAAGAAGGAGATTTCCCAACTTTTAAAATTTCTCTGTTGTAATGACATTGCATTATTAAATTATAAGGAAATATGAAATAAAAAGATTACTAGAATGTTGTTGAGCCAGATGTTGTTAAGCGCAGGCCGCGGAGATGACAGAGAGGAGGTCCGGAGCGAAGAGGAAACACAAATCTTTATTTGCGCTGGCACCTCAGAGCTGGGTGCTAGAGAAGCAGGTTGGGCCACGTGGAGGTAGCGAAAATGGCCGCCTCACGCAGTAACCTTTCCTGCGTCTGAACACCGAGTGAAGCGCTGGCAAGAGATAGAGGTGCAGAAGAAGAAAAGCTTTTATAGGAGCAGCTTTCGTGAGAATGGGAAGGGGGAGGAGTAACCATAGCACTCCAGGATAGGATGATAACTCTCGTGAGAATGGGAGGGGGGAGGAGTAACCAAAGCACTCCAGATATCGCAGGGATATAGACAGTGCCCTGAGGGCACAACATGGCTGATGTGACTGCATCGGCATAATTTCCCAGCACTAGAAGACCAAAATGTTATGTCTAAAATACTGGTAAGGTATGACTCCTCATTTATTGATGAAATTACTTATCAACCAGGTTTTAGGAGTAGAACCTGGCCACTAAGTAAAATTTATCTGTATAGATTCAGGGACATCTGAATTCATTTGTGCAAACTATATCTGTTGGCATCTCTCTCCAGTCTCTGTACTACTTCCCTTTATTCTGTCTTGCTTTTTGGACAGATTCACCTCTGTGGTAATAAAACTAACCACTAGAGGCCTGAAGCTCTCATTTTCCATCTTCATGGTTCTCTTAACTGAACAGAGTGATCTTTGCTTTTAATCCCCTGGACAATCCCCTGGACAATCTGTGTGGACAGCTCACATGATACTTATGTACTTCTTTATGTAGTGCTGGCAAACTTGTACCTCTACACACATTATCTTATTTAATCTTCACAATAACTCTTTGACGCAAGCACTGTTGTTATTCACGTTTACCAGTAAGAAAAATTGAGTTAGGAAATGGGTAGAAGATAGGTAGAATTTGATATCCATTCTATTTCCAATACTCCCAGGCTTAACAAGCCTTCTACCATCCCCCCTAAACCCAGTGTATTATCCTGGAAGTGAGGATAATTATAATTCCACTGCTATCCTTACAGATCTTTAGTACTTCACAAAATAAACAAAATAGATATGTGATTATGACACAAAGTACTGTTACATGTATAGAATTAAATTTTCATAATCCATTTCAATTAAACAAAATGATATGAGAAAGGGAGAAAGCAGAGCATCTCTCAGTCATATGTAATCTTGAGGGTGAAAGAGGACCTCACTCATGCCAGAAACACACTCTACCATTGAACCACTTCCCTGGCCCCCAGTATTCATTATGAAATTCATTTAGTATTCACATACATTTCTGTGAAAAAAATAATTTTACTAATAACCAAAATATAGAAATAATTCTTATAGCACAATGTGAAGATAAACAATCTAATTGCTTTTAAATGAGAAATCAATTTAGAAAGTAATATATTTAGATGATAGTGGTAATAAGCACATAGTCAAATGATCAATATGATTAATTATCAGGTAAATATAAATTACAACCATAAAACATAGATATATATTAATTGGGATAGATACAACTCAAAAGTGACTACTAATGGGATTTTACATTGTATGGTGACTTTGGGAACTTTTGTGAAGGATTGTTCATTTGTTTTTCTTTTTTTTCTTTTTTTTTTTTAGATTTTTCTTTTTTCATTTTTTTTTTTTTTTAACCAGAGCACTGCTCAGCTCTGGCTTGTGGTGCCAGGGGATTGAACCTGGGACTTTGGAGGTTCAAGCATGAGAGTCTCTTTGCATAACCATTATGCTATCTACCCCTGCCCTGTTTTGCTTTTCTAATGATGTAATTATTTGTCATTATCATAGTGTTCATGATGGGAGAAGAATATAGCACCAAAGCTTCCTCCAGTGTAGTGGAATCTGAGTTGGAGCCTTGGTTATGGACATAACAAAGCAGGTGCACCATTAAGGTGTGCAATCTTACCAACCCAATTTTGTAAAGAATTTGATCTACACATGCCAGTTACTACAGTCCTAGACATTTACATAGAAGTAGTGGTGGCATCCAGCTTTACTATTACTTATGTGTTATAGTTCATCACAGTTGGTTTTTAAAAGTTAAAGACTAGAATATATTCACAGTGTAGCAACAAGTCAGTGGAAAGAAACTGAGGTATGGCCATCCCACAGAGTATACCATTCAGCTGTATGACCCAATTGTGAAATGAAAAAAAAAATCCATCTTTCAAAATCATTATCCTGCATGAATGGAGCTAGACACTTCCAGATAACTGACTGTATGATTCCATTACTGTATAATTCCACCTCTAGCAAATCCAAACTCATCTGTAGGAGCAAAAACAGACTTTGGGCATAGAGTGTGTGGCACCCTACAATGGGTCACATTGGAGGCACTGACACATTAGTGTAGTGGGTGACTTCACAACTCCATACAATTGTCAAAAATTACTTACTTACACACTGGGATTTTAATGAGAGAGAGGTTTCTTTTTTTTCCACTTTGTGATATTCTCTTGACTTCTGTGTGTGTGCGTATGTGGATTCAGAGATTGAATCAAGGGCCTCATGTAGGCAATGCACCCACTCCACCTTTGAGTCACTGTCTAGGTCCATGAATTATACTTTATCTATGTTTATTCACTAGAAAGAGGCAGCACCTTTGTTTTGGGTCAGTGCTGGGGTAGCACCGGGAGATGTCCGGCATTAAGCCAGTTCCCCTGAATTCCTGATACTATGGCCTATTTACATAATCACTGTTTTGCCTGAAAGATCCCCACCCAATTCCATACCTTTGATCTGTCTTCTTTTTACCTGGAGACCCGCCCTGCCTGAAGGGTAACATTAATCCCACCAGTTAAAATCTTCGCAACAGTTGCTAAGGGCCAGCTTTTTCCTTTTCTCTACCCCCTTTCCTAGCCATTTCCTTTTCCAACTTGCCACTTCCGGTTCTATCCTGTAAAAGCATTGTCTCTGATCAATAAAGACACATTGAGTTCCCACTCTGCCACGAGTTCCTGGTCTCTCTCCCACGTTGCTGAGTAAGCAGCAACCCAGGCTGGCTCCAGTGGAGTTCTCTCCAACCCAGAGAGTATGCGTCTTCCGCTAGCCCAGCAGGTCAGTTAGCTCACCTGAGAAAGCACCTGCTCTGCTGTGGACATAATCCATGTTCGTGCCCAGCCCCCACCACACAGAGGGGAAACTGGTGTTGTGCTGGCTTTCCACCTTCCCATCTGCCACTCTGTCTGTCTGTCTGTCTAAAACATTCACCCTAATGCTCCAATAATTCCATATTGAACTCCATGTGTGAATGACCTTACCAGTGTGTCCTGGAACCTCACCTCTCTAGCACCCTACTCCAATAGGGAAAGATGGAAACAGGCTGGGAATATGGATCAACCTGCCAATATCCATGTCCAGCAGAGAAGAAATTACAGAAGCCAGAACTCCCACCTTCTACACCCCATAAAGAATTTTGGTCCATACTCCCAGAGGGGGAGAAATGTTAGGGGAAGATGACTAAAGGACTCTGAACTCCAATTCCATCAGGACACAGAGAGGAGGAAAAAGGAAAGACATTTGGACATAACAATAGGTGATCCTTAAAAAGGAAGAGTAGGCAGAACCATAGAAAAAAGGGACAAAGAGATGGATGGATAGATAGATAGATAAATAGATAGATAGATAGATAGATAGATAGATAGATAGATAGATAGATAGATAATTAAAGGAATAATAGTTAATCCATACCTATGACCTTGGGAGAACCACTGCAGTTTCTAATGAAGGAAATGGGGACAGGAAATTATGGTGATGGGAAAATGGCATGAGATTGTATACCTGTTATTCTGTAATTTGGCAAACTATTACTAAAAAAAAGTCATCGTAGACCAATGAAGTCCTGGAGATAAAAAAAAAAATCTTTCACCAATTCATATTAAGACATTTTTTTGGTCCTTGTTTGTTTTTGGTTTTGATTTTTGTGGATTAGAGCATGACTCAGCTCTGGCTACTGATGTCATCAGAAACTATACCTAGAATTTCTCACATGAAACTCCTGATCATTAACTCTGTGCCACTGTCCTGACTTGAATCATATACTTTAAACAGGCAGAGTTATTGTATGTATATTTTTCTGAATAAAGATCATCAAGGTATAAATAAAATGACTGAGTGACAGAGTCCTCCTTTGTAAAAATTAAGATTACAATAGGGCTTAAAATTAAGGTTACATCTAGGCTTAGAAATCACAGGACTGTTGTGAGGATGGAATAAGACCATGCCTGGGGCAGACAAGCTAACTCATTCTAGAGAGTACCTGCTATGTGGACAGCCCAACTTTGAGCTTGGTTCCCACTATACTGAGGGAAGCATCAATGTTTTGTGCTGTGAAGCTGTTCCTTCCCTCTGTCTGTATCTGAAAAAGTTGTCTTGAAGCAATGAGACCCTGGCAATAAGATTAAGAACATATAAAATAAAATAAAGTTTGAAGAGATTTGCCATTACTGTATTAGAATAGGATGTTTTCAAAAAGTTGAAATGTCTCTCCAAATTTAATGTATCTCGAAAGGAGAACACACAACAATAATTCTGTCATTATTTCTGAAGTAGAAAAAGTATTTCCATATACAAATAGTAAGAGTCTTATTTCTATTTTGGATGAGTCTTGGGGGTTTAAGTATTTACCTCTCCTTTGAACATATATATTTAGATTAATTATGTCATTATATGTAACGAGATCAACTGCAACCTTTTCTTTTACTGTAACACTTCAGCTCTATAACTTATAACCTCTCCGGATTAAAACAGAATTGCTCAAGTGTAGCTATAAAACTGTTTAGTTTATTGTGCTGAACTTTAAGTATTCTACAAATAAGTAACTGTAGCTCTATGAAAGAATAAAATAATTAGAAATAAAAATCCACAGCTCAGTAGCAGCCAGGAATGCAGAAACTAGGGCATATTTGTTGTTTGCATGTGGAATATGAGAAAAAGAATATGAAAGTCCTCTTGAATGAAGAAATTATAGTGCTTTACTTTGCTTTTGACTGACAGAAGACAGCCAGATAGAAACAATAGATATTTTTCCTCTGCTGAAGACAGCAGAAATACAAAGTGTGCTTTTGCTTTGCTTATTAACATGAAAAACAAGATAAAATATTGTTTAGCTAGCAAAAAAAGTAAAAATACATGTCATTTCTTCAGAAACAGCACAAGTATAATTATAAAACATGTCTTGAAAAATAACACAAGTGTAACTACAAAACATGTCTTAGAAATAACACAATAATACTTGTAAAACATGTTGATTCAAGTAAACATGAGTAAAAAACTCAAGTTGGAGTCCTCAGTTCTGACCTGTCCACCTCCTCTTTTTCTCTGTCAGTGTATCAAGTAATCATTCCATTTGTCATAACTTTTGCTAACCAAAACCTGACAAGACGTCCCCCCCAAAAAGGAGGTGGGGATGGAACTGTGGTACAAAGCAAATGTGAAGTAAAGTTAAGGAAGAAGAAGATTAATCTGTTTATTCCTGAAACCCAAAATGTCAGATCACAAATGCACAGGGAGGTGGGGAGATAAGGCAGTTGCTATCAGATCTCCATGCTATTTGTTTATTAGGACCAGATGCAAGAGTGGTCACGTCTAGATAAACAAGGTCGTGAAAAACCTTGTGCTTGAAACCAAGGTCAGTGATAATGGAGTTCTGTCAGGAAGTCAAAGGGCGAAAACAGTTTTTAGAAAGAGTTGCCTACTTGGTGACACTATTATCCACAAATGTCCAAGTATAAGCAAAGAGGCAGGTACTTGCATTCCCCAACATACTGAAAAATAGTAGATGAGATAAGCTAGAAAGAGGAGGACCAATGTCAAATGACTTTAGTCATAGGTGGGACTTAAAAAAAAGGACCATAAGAAACAATGCAAGAGGAAACTTGGACTGGGTGTGTGGCACCAAGCTGAGTCATTATATAATAGCCTTTCCAAAAGATGACTATTGAGCGATCTTTTACCTACCAACAACTAAATTAAAAGCAGTTCTCATTATGGACTCATGCATTAATCCAGCCTTAGAATTATCAGCCCATGCATCTTTTATACTATAAATATAGGATGGCTTTCAAGTCATGATAAAGTAGCTTCCCTATTGAGCTCAAGCTATGCTATTGACAACATCATTAAATGAAGAAGCAATATTCTATCAACTCAAAACTATATTTTAATTTTTCCCCAATGCTACAGGTAAATTATAAATATTTAAACCTATTTTTGCAATATAGTCTTAGATAATTTAATTTTCTAGTTTTACAGAGAATTATATTTTAAAGTCATTTTTTTTTAAATGACAACTGGACCTAGTTATATTGGTATGGTGTGGTGGGATGAACTATACAAGTTCTATATAGGACTTCTTTTTAATTCATTCTTTTATTACCATCAACCTAATATTTTCCATATATTTAAAAGCAAAATAGAAAAATCACTGTCCTCATTGAGCTTACATAAGTAAAAGCATTAAAATATAGGAATTTACTTAATATATAGTTAGCCAAAATATCAAGAGTCAGGACAAAAACAAAACTTATTTTTTTAACATATATGTAGTCTATGGAGAAGACAGTTACAAATCAACTAAACAAAACAAACAAAAAAATTAACTTTTAGACTATAAGGCCAATTACCTGAAGGGAAGGAGGCAGTAGTAGATGGATAAATCAGGACAAAGGGATAATTATATGCCAAAGAACAGAATTAGACTTGTAGTGGTAAAATTATTACAGTATATACTCACATTAACTTTTAGTGATGCACAGGTGAAACTATATGCTGTTGTTTTTTTTAATTAGTTATTTCCTTTTTGTTGCCCTTGTTGTTTCCATTGTTGCTGTAGTTATTATTGTTGTTGATGTCATTGTTGTTGGATAGAACAGAGAGAAATGGAGAGAGGAGGGGAAGACAGAGAAGGGAACAGAAAAACCTGCAGACCTGCTTCAGCGCCTGTGAAGTGAATCCTCTGCAGGTGGGGAGCTGGGGCTCCAAACAGGATCTTTATGCTGGTCCTTGAGCATTGCGCCACGTGTGCGTGTGCTTAACCCGCTGCGCTCCCACCTGACTCCCATTATATGCTGTTATAATGCAAAGTTACTTCAATTTGAACAGTTACAAGACAGATATTAATATTTCAAAAATATGTCTGATAAACTTTTTGCAAGAAACTTCTAAAGGATGTGGACCAACGTCACAAGACATGAATAATGAAAGAGGAAGACAGGATCTGGAAGGGAATTTTCAAACCACATTAAAATAAGTACAGCAAAATCTCAGAGCACTATGCAATTTTTTTTTATTTTTTTGCCTCCAGTGTTATTGCTGGGGCTCAAGAATCCACTGCTCTTAGAGGCTATTTTTTTCCTTTTATTGCCCTTGTTGTTTTATCATTGTTGTAGTTAGTATTATTGTTGTTGTTATTGTTGTTGGATAGGACAGAGAGAAATAGAGAGAGGAGGGGAAGACAGAGAGGGGAAGAGAAAAAGAGACACTTGTAGACCTGCTTCACTGAAGGTGCAACATTTTAATGATCAAGAAAGGCTGAGTGAACTTTGTTAGTTACTGCATGAGCCACCAGTAGCAATTTGTCAGGATCTTAGTACTAAATACTCAACAACTAGATATTTTCTTTTGGCAGCCACTGCCAAAAATTAATGAGCCACGGCAAGCATTATGACGTGAGAACATCTGATAATGTTTTACCTAGAAAAGGGATATTTTGGAACCTGCTTTAAATGTTAGTTGGTCTTTACCATATTTTAGATTTCAAGAAAAAAATTAAACTGCTTGACTCATCAATTTTTTTCTTTTTTTTCGTAATGAAACTTATTTATTATTATTTTTCTTTATTGGTGGGATTAATAACTTAGTCAACAGTAAAATACAGTAGTTTGTACATGTGTAACATTTCTCAGTTTTCCACACAACAATTCAACCCCCTCTAGGTTTTTCTCTGCCATCTTGTACCAGGACCTGAACCCTCCCCCACCCACCCCAGAGAGTTTTACTTTGGTGCAATGCACTCCAGTCCAAGTTCTGCTTTGTTTTCCCTTCTGTTCTTATTTCTCAGCTTTTATCTATGAGTAGGATGATCCCACATTCATCCTTCTCTTTTCAGCTTATCTTACTTAACATGATTCCTTCAAGCTTTATCCAGGATGAGGTGAAGAAGGTGAAATCACCATTTTAGTAACTAAGTTGTACTCTATTGTGTATAGATATCACAGTTTACTCACCCACACATTAGCTGCTGGAACCTGGGTTGCTTCCAGGTTTTGGCTATTACTAATCGTGCTGCTATAAACATAGGTATACACACATCTTTTTGGATGGGTGTGTTTGGTTCCTTAGGACATATCCCCAGAAGAGAAATTGCAGGGAAGGTCCACTTCTAGTGTTCTGAGAGTTTTAGATGCCTGTAGTTCTCAGATACTTATATTTAAAAAAATATTATCTTTATTTATTAGAGACAGTCAGAAATTGAGAGAGTAGGAGGAGAGAGAGAGGGAGAAAGAGAGACACCTGCAGCCCTACTTTACCATACTTTACCACTTGCAAAGCTTTTCCTGTGTAGGTGGAGACCAGGGGCTTGCACCTAGGTCCTTGTACACTGTAACATGTGCACTCAACCAGGTGCATCACCACCTGGCCCCCATAATTTTTAAAAAATATTAAATATAAAGTTCATTTCCTACTTCTTGAGTCTGGAGTACAGTGTTTTCCCATCATTCTCGGTTCATACCCATACCCACTTCTCAGTTTTTGGCAGTCCTGAGATCAGACCAGGGGATGCAATAGAAGAAAAATGTTAACTCACTATAACTCATTCAGTGGTACTTACGATTCCAATATTCTCTATTCTGTCTGTTCCAGCAGATATTTTTCTGAGCCCTTAATGCATCTGTCCAATTTTTCTAAGTGCATATCTTGAGAGAAACATGATGGTGTTCTGATTTTGTTTTACCCAGGACCAGAGTCAAAATTCATTTCATTTCTATTTATATACCCATGTGTGCAGTTCTACACTTTTATAATTACCAGTGTGTGCATTTTCAAGTTTCTGGTTTCTTTCTTTTAATGGTAAGTGCCCTGGAGCAGGAAAAATTCTTTCTTATAACCCGCAGGATAAAATGCTCCCCCAAAAAGTTAGTTTCAGAAATGAGAATGCTAACAGAAGTTAAAATTTCACACCCATCCTCTTTCTTCTGAGTTCTTAATTGATTCATATTCATTCTACCTCAAGTATTTCAATGGAGAGATACAGCCTTTGTTAAAATGGGGTGACTTTTCTATACAGAACATAGGCCATTTCAGTTAACAGCTTAGTCATGAGGTGTTTAAAATTATGTGAAATCCAAGGAAGAAGTATATAGTTAAACAGGGTGAATCTATAGCAACAGAAAAACAAAAAATGAATTTGTGATAAGTGGTTTATGTATACATATCTATTACTTGCTACAGATTTTTTGAAACAAGCATCATCGATCTCATATATGGACATGAAAAATAAAATCAGTGAATATTTAGTCACCTGTTAATATGGTTATTCTGAAATCAGAGAGTAAAAAAGGAAGGCAGCACTAACAAGACTCTTCACAGAGCTCAATCTCCTCTGTAGACTTACAGAAAGGATGAACAGACATCCAAGCGACCAATAGTTCCTAGTCTTTTTCTTTAACCTTTGTTCCATCCCTTTCAGAGATATGGCTAATGGTGATTAAACTGTGAATATCTATTGTTAGTGTGTACTCAGTTTTCCCAGTGGCTTAATGAACACCCACAACACTTGGATTTGTCACAGACATTTGTAATCTTGAGAAGTGCTAATGACTAGGGAGCTAGGGTTTGAATGGAACAGTAGTAAGTTCAGCAGTGGAATTAAACATGTCCTGAATTGCTGCTTCCAGGACTGAGCAAGCTCCTTAACTTGATGCAGCTGATAATGAATTGTTTTTAAAACTAAACATCAAAGATGATGTGGTCTTTGCCCAATGCAGATAGTATATGTATCTTTCTGTTTCACACAGTATAATACTATAAAAGTAGGTAAAAGAGAAATAGTTAATAGCCCTTTGACAGACCCAGTCTAGAGTATAAGTAACTCTAGCTCACTGGGAAAAAAATTACTAATTGATATTGAGACATTTTGTTTTAAGAATTAAACTGAAAGTATACTTCACAAATAATTATATCATTAGTTATAGTTCAGATAAGAAAGGTTTGCTTGATGTTGTCACTTGAATCTTATAGTGACTCTGCAAGGCAAATTAGGCATATTTATTTATTTATGGGAGTATGTTTTATTAGAAGCTAAATGTCAAGTCTATACTGATGGTGTAATTCATTATAAATATCTCTTTTTATTTCTTTATTGGGGGATTAATATTTTACAGCCAACAGTAAATACAGTAATTTGTACATGAATAACATTTCTCAGTTTTCCATATAACAATACAACCCCTACTAGGTCCTCTGCCATCATGTTCCAGGACATGAACTCCCTCACACACCCAAGAGTCTTTTACTTTGGAGTAATACACCAACTCCGGTCTGAGTTTTGCTTAGTGTTTTCTCTTCTGATCCTGTTTTTCAACTTCTGCCTATGAGTGAGATCATCTCATATTCATCCTTCTGTTTCTGACTTTTCTCACTTAACATGATTTTTAAAGCTCCATTCAAAATGAGGTGAAGAAAGTGAAATGACCATTTTTAATAGCTGAGTAGTATTCCACTGTGTATATATACCACAACTTTATCAGTCACTCATCTGTTGTTGGACACCTGGGTGGCTTGCAAGTTTTGGCTATTACAAATTGTGCTGCTATGAACATAGATATACACAAATCTGTCTACGGCCATACCACCCTGAACACGCCCAGTCTCGCCAAAATCTTTTTGGATGTCTATGTTTGGTTCCTTAGGATATATCCCCAGGAGAAGAACTGCAGGATCATAGGGCAGGTCCACTTCTAGCCTTCTGAGAGTTCTTCAGACTGCTCTCCACAGAGGTTGGACCAATTGACATTCCCACCAGCAGAGCATGAGGGTTCCACTGTTTCCACAACAATGGAACTGTGGAACCCTTTTTTCCATTTGCTGCTGTTACCTTTTCTGACCTATGACATTTACACAGGAGTGAAGTGGTATCTCATTGTTGTCTTTATTTGCATTTCTCTGACAATCAAAGACTTGGAGCTTTTTTTCATGTGTTTCTCAGCCTCTCAGATCTCTTCTGTGGTCAATATTCTGTTCATGTCCTCTTCCCACATTAGAATGGGGTCATTTGTTTTCTTGTTGTTGAGTTTTGTAAGCTCTTTATATACTTTGGTTATTAGCCTCTTATCTGATGTATGGCATGTAGAAATCATCTCCCATTCTGTGAGGGGTCTCTTTGTTTGGGTATTGATTTCTTTTGCTGTGCAGAGGCTTTTTAATTTGATGTAGTCCCATTGGTTTATTCTTGCCTTAGTCTTCTTTGTAATTGGATTCGTTTCATTGAAAATGTCTTTAAAATTTATGCAGAAAATAGTTTTGCCAATATTTTCCTCTAAGTCTCTGATAGTTTCTGGTCTAACATCCAAGTCCTTGATCCACTTGAAATTTATTTTTGTGTTTGGTGAAATATAGTGGTTCAGTTTCATTCTTCTGCATGTTGCAACCATTTTTTCCAACACCATTTGTTGAAGAGACTCCCCTTTCCCCATTTAATAGTCTGGGCACCTTTGTCAAAGATTGGATGTCCAAAGGTAACATTTATTTAAAAAATTATTTAATTTTATTTATATGAGATAGGGAATTTTTAAAAGTATTTTATTTATGTATTTTAGTTTAAGATAAATGCAGAGACAGAAAGACATGGAGAGAAATACCAGAGCACTGTTCAGCTCTGGTTTATGGTATGGGGGATTGAACCTGGGACTTTGGAGCCTCAGGCATGAGAGTCTCTTTGCATAACCATTATGCTGTCTACCCCTGCCTAGGGAATTTTATAAGGGAGAGCAAGAGGTCAGAGTACCAGTTCTGCACTTCTAGATATGTAACAATAGAGATTGAACTAGGAGCCTTAGGCAGGCAAGTCCAATCTTCTACCAGCTGAGCTCTTTCCCTGACCCTAAGACAGATATTACTATCTTCATTTCACATATGGAGAAACTAGGTCATAGATATTATTGTTCAGCATTTCATAGCAGTGGTTCCAGAAACAGGCTAAAAACATATGAATAATCTTTGCATTTACTCCTCACTCTACTCTAAATATAGTTTCTTCTGCTAAAAGTTCAAAGTAAAAGTATCACTTACAAGGTCAGTGATCACCTCCATATTTTAAAAATGTTATTGTCCTATTGACACAGCTGCCCAGCAATGCCAAACTGAGACCCTATCCTTGTTTTCTCTTTCTTTTCTTTTTTTCTTTATTTTTTTCCTTCAGGGTTATCACTGGGGCTAGGTCCTGGCACTATGAATCTGCTGCTTTTGGTAGCTGTCTTTCCATTTTATTGTATAGGACAGAGAGAAATTCAGAGAGGACTAGGAGATAGAGAGGGGGAGAGAAAGACATTTGCAAACCTGCTTCATCAATTGTGAAGTGATCCTCCCATTCAAGTGGGGAGTCAGGGACTCAAACCAGGATCCTTGCAGGAGTCCTTGCACTTAGTAATATATGCACTCAACAAGGTTCTGACCCCTCTCCTTATTTCTTAAGCTTCTTTATTTTTAAAGATTACTTGTTAGGAAAATAATAATTTACCAGACAATTGCCTCATGACTCTAATTTCTTTGTTTGTTTAGATACTGACTTACTACCTTGAGGTGAATCTCATAAAGGAGATGAAAGGACCTTTACACCAAAAACTTTAGGACACTGCTAAAAAAAATAGAGAAGGACACAGAAGTGGAAGACCATTACTTATTCCTGGATTGGACACTTGATCAATGGAGCAGAATCAGAAACTCAGAAATGAGCCCATACAAAGGGTTAATGAAGATCTTTAAAGAAGACCAGAGAAAGCAAACTACATAAAGATAACCTGGCTGGCGGGGGAGACAGCATAATGGTTATGCAAACAGACTCTCATGCCTGAGGCTCCTAAGTCCCAGGTTCAATCCCCCGTACCACCATAAGCCTGAGCTGAGCAGTGCTCTGGTGTTTCTCTCTCTCCCTCTCTCTCTCTCTCGCTCTCTCTCTCTCTCTCTCAAAAATAAAATTCATAAAAAAAATAAAGATAACCTGGCATTCAAGTAAATGGTAAAAGATATTTGCACATCACACATCAGACAAATGACTTATATCAAACATCTATACAGACATGGTACAGATCCACAAAAGAAGCAAAAAAAAAAAAAAAATAGCCCAGTAAAAAAAAAGGGGACTAAAGAACTAAACTGTTTTCTAAAGAAGAGATAACAATGGCCCAAAGGCATATTAACAAATTCTCCACTTCACTTATCATTAGAGAAATGCAAAAAATGGCTTACATCAACAAACCAGGAAATGACATGTATTGGTGATTTTGTGGAGAAAGGGAATTGCTACAGGATGGTGAGAATGCAAACTGTTGTAGCCCTTTTGGAAGACTGTGTGGAGAGTCCTTAAACAAATGAAAATGGAATTACCTAATGAGCCAGCAACACCATTGTTGGGCATTTATACAGTCGACACTCAAACACTAATTAGAAGGGACTGATGTAGCCTTATATTCATAGACACGTTATTCACAATAGCCAAGAATTGCAAGCAGACTAGATGCCCATCAACACATAACGGGCTAAAAGAAGTTATGGGATATATATTCCATGTACTATTACTCTGCGAACACAAAAGATGATATTGTGTCCTTTGAGACAAAGTGGATGGAACTAGAGGTGATTATGTTTAACGAAATAAGACGAAAAACAACTACTAGGCAGTTTCACTCATACATGGAATCTAGAGATCTGATTTATATGAACTGTTAAAAAGAAAAAAAAATTCAAACAAAACAAGCAAATTGTAAGACTTGTGAGAACTATGGTGGTTATCTTTGAGAGATGGGGGCGTAAGGATATGGAACTTTGGTGGTGGGTGTGGTGTGGAAATCTAGATTGTAATCTTACAACCTTGTAAAATACTATTCATAACAAATAAAAAATAAAGATTGATTTATTCATTAGTGAGTGAGGCAGAGAGAGAACAAGAATATCGGTTTGGCACAGGTGGTTTTGGGGATTGAACTTATGACCTCATCCTTACAACTGCAATGATCCATTCACTTGGCTACATCCCAAGCTGCCACGTGAATACCATTTCTTACTTCCCAGAGAGAGGTATCTGCACACCACTCCCTTTAACCCTTCTCTTTACACTTTACTTTTTTTTTTCCCTCAGAGTTACTATTTACACTTAGAGTTTAACCTTAACCTAAAATTCTTTTTCGTTTTTATATTTTATTTATTTATTAATGAGGAAGACAGGAGGAGAGAGAAAGAACCAGTCATCACTCTGGCACATGTGCTGCCAGGGATCGAACTCAGGACCTCATGCTTGAAAGTCCAAAGCTCTATCACTGTGCCACCTCCCGGACCACATCCTTACTTATAAGGGACTTTGTTGTTTTCCTGTGCTCTAGAGAAGACATTATCATTCATACACAAGCAGTAACTATGTAATATATGTGATTACGGGTTTATTCATGTACTAAAATGAATTATTGTGATCCTATGTTTCCCTAGGAACTATTTTAAGTTTTAAGAACAAGTCAGAGAGAGAAAGAGCTTTCTCACAGGATTTATATTTAAACATACAGCAGAAATAACCAATAAATAATGTTATATAAATGATATCAGAATGTACTAATTCTCTAAGACAAAAAAAAAGCATCAGAGAGGATCTGTGATGTGTATATGCAGTGGGTGGGTCTTGGAAAAGGGAGAAGAATAGTAGATCAGTAAAAAAAAAAAAAAAAAAAAAAAAGGCCCATTATCTCATGGGAAGGCTATCTACTTCATCTTTGAAAAATGTGATAACACCTCAAAACAAAGGCCCTTGTGGTTTTGTTCATCATTTCTTTTTTTTTTTTTTTGAGATAATGGATGATGAACTTTTAAAAATATATTTATGTATTTATTTTCCCTTTTGTTGCCCTTGTTTTTTTAATTGTTGTTGTAGTTATTGTTCTTGTTGTCATTGTTGTTGGATAGGACAGAGAGAAATGGAAAGAGGAGGGGAAGACAGAGAGAGAAAGATGGACACCTGCAGACCTGCTTCACCACGTGTGAAGCAACTCCCCTACAGGTGGGGAGCCAGGGGCTCGAATCAGGATCCTTGCACTCTGCACCACACGCTTAACCCATTGCGCTACTGGCCGACTCCCTCGTTCATCATTTCTACCACCAAGTCCCTAGAGACCAACAGACATTCTTACCTTTGTTCATTATTTTTTATGTGAAGCATATATTCCTTTTTCCTGTTCTCAGTAATTACTCAACATGAGAACCTAAAGAATTTGGTTTGGTTACTTTCTCTTCTCTAGATTTTGTTTTGTTTATTTCTAGGGTTATCGTTGGGGCTTGGTGCCTGTACCACAAATTTAGTGCTCCTGGCAGCCATTTTATTTCCATTTTATTGGATAGATCAGAGAGAGATTGAGAGGGCAGTGGGAGACAGAGAGACACCTGCAACCCTGCTTTACCACTCGTGAAGCTTTCCTCATGCAGATGGGGACCAGGGGCTTGATCCTGGGTCCTTGAGCATTGTAGTGTGTGCACTTAACCAGATGAGCAGCTGTCTGGCCCTCTGCCTTTATTTTATTTTTTTTTAAATTTATTGTCTTTTAAAAATATTTTTAGGATTAATGCAATAGCTCACTTTTGACTTTGTTCATCTTTGCTACCCAGATTCAGTCCTGGCACCTCCTGAATTAATGGAAGCTTTGATGCTATGTTTCTGTTTCTCTCTCTCTTTCTCTGTCTCTCTTTCTCTCTGCCTTTCTGTCTCATTGCCTCTAAATATAAATATATAAAAATTGAGAATATATTCAAAGACTTTAATTTTTTTAAATTTATTTTTATTTTTCCATTCGTTGCTAGAACCGGGATCCTTAAGCCTGCCAGTCCTTGTGCTTTGTGCCACATGTGCTTAATCCCCTGTGCCACCGCCCGACTCCTGACTTTGATATTTTTAGAGCACTTTCAGGTGGACATTACCAGCAATCACTACCAGAATGTTGGATGAACCTACAATGATTCATTATAATTACCCCAAATTCATTGCTTAACTCTGAGTTTATCCTTGGTGTTGTATATTGTATGGATTTGGACATGTCTATCTAGCATTACAACATCATACAGAGAATTTTCACAGCCCTAAAGTTCTTTTGAACTCTGTTGTATTTCTCTCTCCTCCTCCACTCTTCACAACCACTGACCTTAGTTTGTTGTTAATCATCCCCATAGTTTTATATTTTTTCATAAAGTCATATGGTTGGATTATGTTGTCTGGGATTTGTCAGACTGGCTTCTCTCCTATATTAATATGCATCTGTGTGTCCTCCCTGTCCCATCATGCCTGGGTAGCTCATTTTCTTTCAGTGCTGAGTGCCTGCTTCTCTTCTTTTTAGTAACATAGAAACCTAATGTTGGGAGCCTGGTGTTGGCACAGTCAGTTAAGTGCACATATTATTGCCAAGTTCAAGGACTCTGGCTCAAACACCCACTCCCCAACCAAAAGGGGTACGCTTCAGGAGTGGTGAAGTAGATCTGCAGGTGTTTATCTTTCTCTCTACCTCTCTCCCTGCTCTTCCTCTCTCAATTTCTCTCTGTGCTATCCAATAAAAATTTTTTAAAAATGGCTGCCAGGAGCAGTGGGTTTGTAATGGTAGCACTGAGCCCCAGCTATAAACCTGGAGGCAGAGAGAGAGAGAGAGAGACTCCCTGCCTCTGGGAACAGTGAATTTGTAGTGCTGGTACCAAGCTCCAGTGACTGGAGGCAAAAGAAAAAAAAGAAAACTAATGTTTTTATCACCACATTCAAACTGCTATAGTTTGAGGATTAGGTCTATGTCTAGTGTCACACAGAACTTTTATCCATTCATTACTGTAAACTGTTTTCCTTTGCTGCCGTCTAAAGTCTGTGAAGTTTATCATTAGTCTCAGAGAAAGCAAGATTCTAACTGCTTTTATTAGCATTTTCTTCTCCCTTCAACCCTGTGGTCTCATGGGTTACTCCAACAGCTTTTTTCCATTTTCCAGTCCTTCATACTGAAACTCTCCCTTTCTTTTCTAGGCATGAATTCAGCATGCTCAACTGCCTCTCATACAACAATCACATGCTTCTTTCTTTCTTTCTTTCTTTCTTTCTTTCTTTCTTTCTTTCTTTCTTTCTTTCTTTCTTTTTACCAGTTCATTGATTACACTGCACAGCTTATTTTAATTTCCCACTTCTTGTGTTATTAGAGTCCCTTATAGTGTACTGAATTTGTGCATTTAATCTGAGGGCATCCTTTCTAGTGCTCTTGTGATTTTGCTTTCTCTCCTGTCAACTTCCATCAGATGTAGGTCTATATTTTTTAAAATAACAAAGTCATAAGATCTGATTTCTATAGCTAGACACATTCAACTAGACACATGCAGATCAGCTCTACATTAGGGTCAAGTGCCAGAAAAGAACATGATGTTGGCCTGAGAACAGGACCAAGGTTTACTCAATCATCAAACCTATTACAGAATCATCCTGAACGTGTTTATTGCATCGTGCATTCTTATAGTCACATTAAGAATTCTGACAAAGTTGATTTAAAACATTACAACTCCTGAGTTCCCTGATTGAGAAGCTGCATTTTAAATATATTAATGCAACCACAAATGAGGTTCTCAAATATAGCGACTGTCACTCTCTGAACCTAAACTTTAAATGAACCAATAATTAAAATGAGGATAAATTCCCATCACAAAGCTCTGTTAGTAACTGCTTAAGTTAAATTTATGGTCTGTTGATTGACTTGAGGAAGTTAATTGAAGATAATTATATGTAGACAATTTGTAAACTGTGAAAAATAAAATAAACATGAAAAAGTAAGCTTCACTGCATCTTTTGGTAAAAATAAAAGTTAAAATTTTCATATTTACTTAATTTTTATGGTCTTGTTAGCAAAAGAGTAAAAACCATTTATATGTATATTCATATTATTTATTTACTATTGTACAGAAATAGAGAGAAATTGAGAAGAAGGGGGAGATAAGGAAGGCAAGAGACAGAGAGACACCTGCAGATCTGTTCACCACTCATGAAGCATTCTACCTGAAGGTAGGCACCAGGAAATTGAACCTAGGTCTTTACGCACTGTAATGTATGCACTTAACCAGGTGCACCACTGCCTGGCCCCCAAGAATACAAATCACTTTAGCATTATTCTAAATAGATAAACCGACTTCCACATTTCCTACATCTAAAGTGAGGCTGACCATTTTAGATCCAGGTTAATCTCAAAGAGGCATATCTTAAATATCAAGTGTCTTTACTCATTATCCAACCAACATTTATTTCTGTGCTACATGCCAAGGAATGCATAAAAAAGAATTAAGAGAAAAATCAAAACTCTTCTCCTAAGAAGCTCAAAGTCCAACAGAAACACAGATGTGTTTTTAAAAAATCATTACAGTGCAGTAGCTTTCGACATGCCAATAAAATCTTGCAAAGAAACATAAAGGGGCAACAAATTCTGGATAAAGTCCAGAAGGATCCCCAAAGAAAGTTCTATATTGGTTCATCAGATGATTTGGTGATAGGAGAAACTTATATCTGTGAGAAGCATGCTATCCCACACATGTCCACACAAGTACACATGCACACAGGACATCAAAAGCTTACTCAATGTGTCAGTCAATTGAAGACTGACCCCTTTAGGGTGCAGAGTAGGCCGATGGATGGATGTGTGTGCCAATGGACCTTGAAGATCTGCCCTGACTGTAGGAGGCTAAGGTGGCTGCAGAGATTGTACATGACATTGGAGCAGTACTGAGACCAGAGTGGGCAATTGGTGTACAGGTCTTTGTGACTAAGCCTCCATTTTGCAAGTCAGGACTTGACTCCCAGCAAGGTGGTGGCTTGTCCAGTGACATCAACAAAAACAACTTAGCTACTCTACAAATAGTAAATAATGAAAAGGCATGTTAGAAGAAGTTGATGAAATACATGCTCTTTTGGTGATACTGACAAACATATTATTTGAATAGCTTCCCCAGCATATAAACAGACATTTTGCTCTTTTTCAGCAGTTCTCAACATTGATGTTCAAAATTCTTGATATAACTTGGAATTTTCTTCAGGATTTTTTTTTGGGGGGGGGAAGGAAAAAACAAGTAAATAACATATGTGTTCTCCCTAGTAAGGAACATGTGTGCAAAGTTTTCATTATGGCAAATTTGGTTGCAAGTGAGAATAGTAGAAACTCCAGAATGGTGGCTGGTTAGTGGTGCACCTTGTAGAGAGTGTCTATAATGTGCAAGGACTTGGGATCAAGCCCGGAGTACCCACCTGCAAGGGGGAAGTTTCACATGTGGTGAAGCAGTACTGGTGGCAACTCTTTTTCCCTCTCCTTCTCTATTTCCTCCTTACCTCTCAATTTATTTCTGTATCTATCCAAAACAAATAATACGTATTTTAAAAAGATCAAACCTGAATTGGTGCTATTCCCCAGACCAGGTTTTGTATATTGTGTTTTTTCTTTTAAATTTATTTTATTAGTGATTTAATATTGATTGGCAAGATTGTGATATAATAGGGGTATAATTCCATATAATTCCCACCACCAGAGATCCATATCTCCTCCCCTCCATTGGAAGTTTCCCTATTATTTTTTCAATTTCTTTATTGGAGAATTAATGTTTCACATTCCACAGTAAACACAATAGATTGTACATGCATAACATTTCCCAGTTTTCCATATAACAATACAGCCCCCCACTAGGTCCTCTGTCATCCTTTTTTGGAACTGCCTCCCCACCCGCCCGCAACCACAGAGTCTTTTACTTTGGTGCAATACACCAACTCCGGTTTAGGTTCTACTTGTGTTTCCTCTTCTGATCTTGTTTTTCAACTTCTGCCTGAGAGTGAGATTATCCCATATTCATCCTTCTGTTTCTGACATATTTCACTTAACATGATTGCTTCAAGCTCTGTTCAAGATGGGCTGAAAATGGTGAAGACATCATTTTTAATAACTGAGTAGTATTCCATTGTGTATATAGACCACAACTTGCTCAGCCACTCATCTGTTGTTGGACACTTGGGTTGCTTCCAGGTTTTGGTTATTACAAATTATGCTGCTATGAACACAGGTATACATAAATATTTTTGGATGGGTGTATTGGGCTGCTTAAAATATATCTATAGGAGAGGAATTGCAGGATCATAGGTTAGGTCCATTTCTAGACTTCTGAGAGTTCTCCAGACTGCTCTCCACAGAGATTTGACCAATTTACTTTCTTAACAGCAGTGCAAGAAGGTTCCTTTAACCCCACAACCTCTCCAGAATTTGTTACTGCTGCATTTTCTGATGTATGAAATTCTCACAGGAATGAAGTGGTAACACATTGTTGTCTTTACTTGCCTTTCTCTGACTATCAAAGACTTGGAGCATTTTTTTTTTTTCACTTGTTTCTTGACCTTTTGAATCTCTTCTGTGGTGAATATTCTGTCTATGTCCTCTCCCCATTTTTGGATGGGGTTATCTGTTTTCTTGTTGTTGAGTTTGGCAAGTCTTTATACATTTTGGTTCTTAGCCTTTTGTCTGATGTATGGCATGTAAAGATCTTCTACAATTCTGTGAGGGGTCTGTTTGAGTATTGGTTTCTTTTACTTTAGAGAAGCTTTTTAATTTGATATAGTCCCATAGGTTTGTACTTTCTTTAGTCTTCTTCGTAACTGAATTTGTTTCATTGAAGTTGTCTTTAAAATTTATGTGGAAAAGAGTTCTGCCAATATTTACCTCTAAGTATCTGATAATTTCTGGCCTAACATCCGAGTCCTTGATCCACTTGGAATTCACTTTTGTGTCTGGTGAAATATAGTGGTTCAGTTTCATTCTTCTGCATGTTTCAACCCATTTTTTCAAACACCGTTTGTTGAAGAGACTCTGCTTTCCCCATTTAATAGCCTGGGCACCTTTGTCAAAAATTAGATGCCCATAGGTGTGGGGGCTTAATTCCAGGCTCTCAATTCTATTCCACTGGTCAGTGTGTTTATTCATGTTCCAGTACCAAGCAGTTTTGATGACAATGGCCCTATAATGCAATTTGAGATCTGGGAGTGTGATGCCTCCAGTTCTGTTCTTTCTTCTCAAGATTGTTTTGGCAATTTTAGGTCTTTTCTGGATCCAGATAAACATTTGTAGCATTTGTTCTATTCTCCTAAAAAATGTGCTTGGGATCTTGATGGGGATAGCATTAAATTTGTATATGGCTCTGGGAAATATATTCATTTTAATGATGTCAATTCTTCAAATCATAAACATGGAATATATTTCCACTTCTTTGTGCCTTTTTCAATTTCCTTGAGTAGTGACTTATAATTTTCAGTATACAAGTCTTTCACTACTTTGGTTAGGTTTATTCCTAAATATTTTGTTTTTGTTGTTACAGTAAAAGAAATTGATTTCTAGATTTCATCTTCTTCCAACTTAGTGTTTGCGTAGAGGAATGTCACTGACTTTCCAATGTTAATTTTGTAGCCTGACACATTACTGTATTGACTGATGATTTCCAAAAGCTTCTTGCTGTGTTCTTTTCTGTGTTTTTCTTTGTATACTATCATGTCATCTGCAAATAGGGAGAGTTTTGAGTTTTTCTCTTTCATTCTGTATCCCTTTAATTCTTTGCTCCTGCCTGATTGCTATGGCAAGAACTTCCAACACTATGTTGAATAGTAATGGTGATAGTGGGCAGCCCTGTCTAGTACATGATCGGAGGGGAAATGCTTCCAGTTCTTCACCACTGAGTATGATGTTGGCTGTAGGTTTGCAATATATAGACTCCACTATCTTCAAGAATTTTCCATCTATTCCCATTTCTTGTAGTGTTTTGATCATAGAGGGATGTTGGATTTTGTCAACGGCTTTCTCTGCATCTATTGATATGATCAAGTGGGTCTTGGTCTTGCTTTTATTGATGTGGTGGATCATGTTGACTGATTTACGTATATTAAACCAATGTTGCTTCCCTGGGATAAACCCCACTTGGTCATGAAGACCAATATTTTTAATATATTGCTATAACCAGTTGGCTAAAAATTTGTTCAGTGTTTTAGCATATATGTTTATCAGAGATACTGGTCTATAGTTTTCTTTTTTGGTTGTGTCCCTTTCTGCTTTTGGTATCAGAATGATGTTGGCTTCATAGAATCTGGAGGGGAGTATTCTAGTGTCTTCAATCTTCTGGAAGACTTTTAAAAGTAGAGGTATTAGTTCTTCTCTGAAGGTTTTGTAGAATTCATTTGTAAAACCATCTGGTCCAGGACTTTTATTCTTGGGAAGGTTTTTGATAACTGTTTCAATTTCTTTGGCTGTGATGGGCCTGTTCTTATTATCTAGTTCCTCTTTATTTAATTTTGGAAGTTCTTACATGTCTAGGAAATCATCCATTTCTTCCAGGTTCTCTAGTTTGGTGGCATAGAAGCCTTGCATGATACGTTGAATTTATGTGGTGTCTGTTGTGATATCTTCTCTTTCATTTACAATCTGATTTATGTGGGTCTTCTCCCTTTTTTGTTTTGTGATTCTGGCTAAAGATTTATCGGTTTTGTTCACTCTTTCAAAGATCCAACATTTACTTTCATTGATCTTTTGTATGATTTTTTTATTTTCAATGTTATTTATATCTGCCATAACTTTAGTTATTTCTGTCCTTCTGGTTACTTTAGGGTTCCTTTGTTCTTCTTCTTCAGGCTGTTTATTTGTGCTTTTTCTTGTTTCCTAATGTGTGTTTTTATGGCTATGAACTTCCCTCTTAGTACTGCCTTAGCTGTGTCCCAAATATTTTGATAGCTTGTGTCTTAATTTTCATTGAACTCTTGAAACATTTTGATTTCTTCCTTTACTTCCTCTTTGACCCAGTAGTTGTTAAGTAGTGTACTTTTGAGTTTCCACATTTTGGGACTATTACTAATCTTTTGTTGATTGTTAAGTGTTAGTTTAATTCCACTGTGGTCTGAGAAGATGCTTGGGATGATTTCAGTGCTCTTGAATTTGTTGATGCTGTCTTTGTGGTCTAACATATGGTCTGTCCTTGAGAATGACCCATGTGGACTTGTGTAGAATGTGTATTCCAGTTTCTTGGGATGAATGACTCTGAAAATGTCCAATAGTTCTAGTTTATTTATCTCCTAATTTAGCCCCCGCATTTCTTTATTGATTTTCTGCTGGATCATCTGTCAAGTTGAGAGAGTGGGGTGTTGTAGTCCCCTATTATTTCTGTGTTTCTGTTAATATATTGTTGTAGCTCTTTCATATATTTGATGTATTTAGATGACTTCTGATAGGTGCATAGATGTTAATAATTGTTAAGTCCTCTTGACTGACTAATCCTCTGAACATTAAGTGATGTCCATCCCTATCTTTTTAACTTTATTGATTTTAAAGTCTATTGTGTCAGATATGAGAATAGCTGTTCTTGCCCTTTTTGGTGTGCCATTGGCTTGTATGATAGTTTTCCATCCTTTCAGTTTGAGTCTGTGTTTGTCTTGTTGAGTTAGGTGGGTTTCCTGTAGATGGCATATTGTTGTATTGTGTTTTCTAATCCATCTTCCTACTCTGTGCCTTTTAATAGGTTAATTCAGGCCATTGACATTTATTGATATCATATATTAAATTACTGATCACTCTTGCCTGGATTGACTTGTGACTAAGTAAAGTACTTAAAAGAGTTCACCATTGTGGAAATTACAGTTGTTTCAATATTATTTCAGTCACTGAGTTGGAGTTCAATGGCTGTTAAAAACTCTTTTATTCTTTTTCTTCCCTGTAGGCTATGGGAACCTGAGGGCTTCTAAACTATAAGTAGGCTTCTTAGCTTAATCACTCACTGCTAACCAAGAGATAAAAGCAGGATGGGGGAGAGATTGCACAGTTGTTATGCAAAGAGACTCTTACACCCCAAGCATCCAAAGCTCTGGGTCAATTCAGCCTTGCTGGACCCTGTGAGTTTCTAAACAAGTACCATTTATAGTCTGTAGGTTCTGAGGCAATTATTCACTATGTTATCATCAGAAGAACAATGTGGAAAGGCTCCCACTATACAGCCTCAATGGTAGGCCACTGAGGTATAGATCTCCTGAATTTCCTGGTCAGTTCTTTGTTCCCAGATGTCAGCACAGGGCCTCTCCCCTGCTGCTCCAGCCTCTGAAGGCAGTAGCAATGGAGAGTCACAGTGCATTTGG
Organism: Erinaceus europaeus; assembly: GCF_950295315.1. Taxonomy (NCBI): domain Eukaryota; kingdom Metazoa; phylum Chordata; class Mammalia; order Eulipotyphla; family Erinaceidae; genus Erinaceus; species Erinaceus europaeus. Next base: position 85,992 of record NW_026647514.1, on the reverse strand, counting down.
TGAGTCTTAGGGGAGTCCTCTCCTCCTAAGGAGTCCTCACCACCTCCAGTTTGTAAAACAGACTGGAGGTGGTGCCTCAATTGGTAAACTGCTGGACTGTTACCAGCCAATCAGTTTCTCCTTAGGCTCTTAGCTGTCCACAAGCCACACGTGTTTGCACTTACTGATGATTCATGGGTTCCTGATGTCATTTTAGTCCTGTCTTGTTGCAGTCCCAAGTGATCTTCTTTGTTATTCCTAGTTGACCTGGGAAAGGAGAGGAGAGAAACACAGCTGCTGCTGCTCCACCCACCTCCGGAAGTCTCAGTAGCTTCCCTATTCTTTATTCCTCTGGGAATATGGAGCAAAGATCTCTATGGGGTGCAGAAGGTGGTTGGTCCAGCTTCTGTAATTGCTTCTCCACTTTATATAGGCATTGACCTGTTTATCTATACACTCAGTCTGTTTCTATCTTTCCCTCGTGGGTTAGAGCTCTGGGGAGGTGGGGTTCCAGGATACATTGGTGAGGTCTTCTGCCCAGGGAAGTCAGGTTGTCATCATGGTAGCATTTGCAACTTGGTGGTAGGAGAACATTAAAATATAGAGAAGAACAAATTGTTTAATAATCAGGAACCTAAAGGTAGTCATATAGCAAATGAGATTTGGAGTCTTCATGTTGGAGAAGCTAGGAAGTCTATCTTAGCTATATTCTAATCAGCCTGTGACCTTACTAATTTTTGCCTGGGCCAAACAGCTAACATGCAGGTGGGCTAAAAGTATTGTCTGGGAGGATTGTGTCAGAATTGGTAATAGGACTAGGAAAATAGATCAGGGCAGAGAGAAGGTCCCAAACATGAGAAAAGTATGTAAGTACTGATAACTGTAAACTCCATAGATCTGACCCAGGACCCATGTCTATTTGTATTTAGCAGAGGAGCCTATGTAATTTCTGCATCCCTATCAGTCTGAGTTCACATTCCATAGTCATATCTAGAAACATCTAAGCTGCACTCATTTCAACACCATTCTTCTTGAAATGTCAGAGTATGTTGACCCAGCCTCCCTTTGGATAGTGGGGCAATTTCTACCACTGTTATTCTACACTTATGGCAAGGTCTTTTAGAGGTCCACAGGAGGGTTTATGATTTTGTTCCTGTTGGAGATGACCAGTGATGGTGTAGAGAGGGATCTGTTAGAGGTCACTCCCATTCACTATAGCAGAAAAATCAATAAAATATCTAGGAATAAACCTGACCAAAGAAGTGAAAGACTGTATACTGAAAACTATGAATAACTATTCAAGGAAATAGAAAATGGTACAAAGAAATGAAAAGATGTCCCATGCTCACGGATAGAAGAATTAACATCATCAAAATGAATATTCTACCCAGAGCCCATATACAAATTTAAGGTAGCACCCATCAAGGTTCCACCAAATTTCTTTAAGAGAATAGAACAAAAATTACAAGCATTTATATGGAACCAGAAAATACTTAGATTTGCCAAAACAATCTTGAAAAAAAAAAAAAAACAGAAATGGAGGCATCTGGAGGCACTCCCAGATCTCAAACTATATTATAAGGCTATCATAATCAAAACTGCCTAGTTCTGGAACAAAAACAGATATGCAGACCAGTGGAACAGAATTAAAAGCCCAGAAATAAACCCCCACATGTATGGAAATCTAATATTTGACAAGGGGCCTGAACTATTAAATGGTGAAAGGAGGGTCTCTTCAATAAATGATGTTGGGAAAACTGAGTTGAAACATGCAGAAGAATGAAACTGAACCACTTTATCTCACCAGAAACAAAAGCCAACTCCAAATGGATCAAGGATCTGGATGTTGGACCAGAAAGTATCAAATATTTATACAAAAATATTGGCAAAACACTTTCTCACCTAAACCTCAAGGGCATCCTGGATTACACAAACCCAATTGCAAAGAAACTAAGGACTACATCAAATTGAAAGGCTTCTGCACATCAAAAGAAACCATTGCCCAAACAAAGAGATTCTTCACAGGTCTTTACATGTCATCTATCAGACTAGAGGTTAATAACCAAAATATATAAAGAACTCACCAAACTTAGCAAAAAAAAATCAAATGACCCAATTCAAAAGTGGGGAGAGGATATGAACAAATTATTCACTACAGAAGAGATGCAAAAGGCCAGCACACATTTGAGAAATTGCTCCACGTCATTGATATTCTGTTTTCTTAATTCCAGGTCCATGGTGATACACAGATAGGTAGTTTTCTTCTGGTCAAGGGGTGGGGCTGGGTGTGAGGCATCTGGTATAACATCCAGTTTTGAAGGTATGGATCAGTGCCAGGAATCTGAACCATCTTGGATGTATTTTTTCTTGGGGGCCAGGTGGTAACACACCTGGTTGGTTGAGTGAACACATTATTATCATGCACAAGGACTTGGGTTCAAGTCCATTGTTTCCCCAAGCTTTACAAGTGGGTGAAGCAGATCTTCATATGTCTCTCTTCTCCTTTCTTTCTCCCCCTTTTCTTTCAGTTTCTCTCTGTTCTATCAAATAGGGAAAAAAAATGGCCATTGGAGTGGCAGATTCATAGTGCTGATACCAAACCCTAGTGATAATACTGGTGGCATTTTTTTTTTTAAATAAGTGTCTGGTATGTATTGTTGGGATAGAAAGCAAGGTTTAGGGAGTCGGGTGGTAGCACAGCGGGTTAAGCACACATGGAAAAAAGCACAAGGACTGGCGTAAAGATCCTGGTTCGAGCCCCTGGCTCCCCACCTGCAAGGGAGTCATTTCACAAGCGGTGAAGCAGGTCTGCAGGTATCTATCTTTCTCTCCCCCTCTCTATCTTCCCCTCCTCTCTCCATTTCTCTCTGTCTTATCCAACTGCAATGACATCAATAATAACAATAATACAACCAAGGGCAACAAAAGGGAAAATAAATAAATATTTTAAACATTTTTAAAAAAAGAAAGAAAAGTTTAGGATTGAATCAGATTTTAGCAAAGCCAAAAGAAAGTCAAGTAGATAATCAAAGTGAAGAATTATGAGAACAGGATAGAGAGAACACTGTGTAGTAAAGGACAAATGCAATGACCAGAAATAAGCACGTTCTACCACAGGGTAAGAAAAAGTCACAAGCAAAACCTTAACCCCAGGACTTGCCAAGATCACTTTGAACTTTACATATGAAAGGAGAGGGAGATGTTGAGCACTGAGCAGATTATGCCAGTATAACTGATGTTGACAGTGTAAGAGGGAAAATAAGATTTTTTTTTTTTTTTAAGTACAGAGAGAAGAAGAGGGGCAGAGAAAGAGAATGAAACCAGCACACAAAAACTTCCATCCAGCAGTGGGAGCCAGACTCAGAGCTAGATGGCGATCTTGGAAAAAAACAACACACAAAGTGAGCTATTTCACTTACCCTGGGGAGAACTTTTAAATTTTATAGTATAGACGAGACTTCTTTAAGAAGGCAGATTTTTAGAAAAATCAGGATTGAACTGTTTTAACTGGCAAAGAATTCTACCTCCATAATTCTTCTGTTTTGAGAATAGTAAAGTGTGAATTTTAAAATCTAAAATAATGTTTTTTAATGTGGAGCAAGTGTTGCCATAGTATATAATCCAGGGAATCCCAAGAGATCATGTTAAATCAGTATCAGTGCCTGGAGTAAGCACTCAGAAAGTGTAGACTGAATGGCCAACCCAGGGAACAGAGCCAGAAGGGAGGCACTCAGTATTCAGAAAGAGAAAGTACTGCTATTAAGCCCTGGCTTGGATAAATATCAAAGTGGAGTAAACTCGAGGTCTTTATGTGTGGAAAGGTTGCTAAAGTGTGGAGAAAAGAGTATTTCTCTGGGTGTATTAAAATGAGAAAATCAGAACTTCCCAAATGTAAACCAGAAATTCGACGAATATTTTGTGAAAGGAATGAGAAGCCAATACCAGAATGCACATGAGCTATGTAAGATGGAGTGTGGGGATTCTAGCGCATAAGGTGCGTCGGGGAGAAAGGGAAGATCCTCAAGAAAACTCGGAGATTTTCTCATAGCTGACCTCACTGAAGCTGTTAGATTCTTACACCAACCTAATTTATTCTTTGAAGCAAATAGGCCAGAGAAATCAGGGATGCTAAATGTAGTCTAAAAGGAATTTTACAAACTCCTTGACATTCTCTCTGTATGAGAAATATGCAAAGATAAATAAATACACAAGCAAGGAGCTGAGAGATAGCACACCTGCTTAACTGTACATACTACTATGAACAAGTTCAAGCCCCCCATTCCTCACCTTCAGTCTTGGGTCTCAGTCACATCTTTAAGGGTTGAATGATATGATGGATGATTTTTCAGTGGCTGAGGACTTAGGCCTTATAGCAATCCACTAGAAAAATATCTAGCTATTGTATTTGTGCAGTAAATCATTCCAGGTAGATAGATAGACATCAGAATCTTCTGAGAGATAGTGCAGCTAGATCCTACATTATATTAAAGACTCACTTTCTAATGCAAAATGTGTAAGCATTTATAGAAAAAAGTGATATATATATATTTCTCAGTTTACTTAGGACCATGTTTCTCCTAGAAAAAATATCTCTGCCAGATTTTGTAAAGACATCTTCTGCTATTCCTAGCACAAAGAGTTGGTAGGAAGAAGGTGCAATGCCTCTGTGAGCTATGTTAGATCATGTTGTCAAAGCATTAAAGATGGATTGCTGATACTTTAACTTTGAATATGTTTTTTTCAGTGTGAACTACAGCCCTAACATTATTAAAATGTGACTTTTGTATTTCATTAAGATCTAAGCAATTAAGCTTGCATTTTTGATGCACCATAATTGTATAGTGTGACATTGTTCTGATGATAATGTTCATTGATCATTCATAATGGAACTGCTCACACCATGAATCAAGTATAAATCAACACCTTTTTTATTTTACATGCAGTAAAGCACTTTATTTTCAGATTGATAATTTGCACTCACAGTTTAATCTTCAGCTGTCAGAATTTTTTGGTTTAATTTCCATCTGCTTTCTCATCATAGATCTTTAGAGCATATGAAATGTGTTTTAGAAATAAACTATCATCAGTAAGATAAGACAAAGAGAAAATTTGGCATTATAAATTTGACATCTATTTAATAGCTGAGTAAAAATAAAAAGTGACATTAAGTCATAGGACAGACCACGCATCAGTAAAAATCCTTAGTATTATTCAGAGACTACTAGAAAGTGACCATACCTTCCAACAATATTGGATTAATTATTTGATTTTAATCGCTTTGATATTTGTTTTGCTCTGAATTGCAATGTAATAGAGATATCTCCCCCCAGAGTCTATTCCGAAACCTTTTTGAGTTTCTAACTTTCCAACATGAAAATGTCATCTGTTAAGACTTTATGTTACATCAAGTGCTGCATATTAGAACTATACTTTCCAGACTTACTTTTCCTTCACGCTACCTTGTATTTGTAGTGTACCTGGGAGGAAGAAGAGAGGCTCTATCTTTATACCCTGAAGGCTACTAGAATGTGGCTGGACCAGTGAAGCAATATGCTCAGTGTCACCAGTTTGCTACCTGACCTGATTGGGCATGAACAATATGGCCTGACCAGAGCTCTTTCAGATCATTTCTCACCACCATCAGAATCTCTAAGCTCAAGGCTGACACATGTGCTGTTTTGAGGTGAAGGTCACTGACTTCTGTAAAACACCGCATTGTTGAAGTTAAATACAAACTTGAACTTTATTCTGTCCTGAGTAACAGCTCACTGTCACTTGTTTGAGTTCATGTCCAAATTTTCTTCCCCCATCCAAATATACTGACCTACAGAAACTTGAGGTTCATTGCCAGGTGGAACAAGAGCTTTCACAGCTTTTTTTTTTTTTTATCACTTCATAACATGTACTGTCTGATCATATAACTTACAATAAATTCTTTTTTCCCTCTTAAATCAACCCTAGTTGTTGGTATGCTTCTAAATTCTGCTTCTAAGACCTCTTCTGTTTCATTGGTTTAACACTGTATTCTATTTACATAACCACTGTTAACTAAGAACTGCCCTGCCTCCAGGGCACTGGTTTAATCCTCACTGTGTTGCATGCTTTTTCCTTCTCCCTAACCCCTATCCTATGTACATCCTCTTCGGACCTGACTCTTCTGCCTCAGGATATATAAGGACAAGATTGTGATTAGAGATAGCTTAGATTGCACTGCGTTCCACATGAATAAAGACTGAACTGTGTGCCACTCAGCCATGAGTCCCTGGCCGTCTCTCTCTCCCACCCGCGAAGCTAGCCTGGCATCTAGTGGTTCTTTTTCCCTGTTTGAAGCTTATAGTACAACAACAATGATGAATCCTAGGATAGAGTTTTTTCCTGCTGATGATTGGAGCATGAGTTCTGCATTTTCCTCTTTCTATGAGCACACATGGATATGCTTCTATGATCAAAAGGAAAAATCAGTTGGTTTGTTATTGTTGGGATATGACCCAGAAATTCCACTCCTGGGGATATATCCTTAGGAAAACCCACTCATCCAAAAAAAAAAAAATCTGTGTACATCTGTATTCATAGCAACATAATTTGTAATAGTCAACACTTGGAAGCAACCTAGTTGTCCAATAGCAGATGAGTGGCTAAGAAAGTTGTGGTCTATATATATACCATGGAATATTACTCAGCTATTAAGAATGAGGACTTCCTTTTCTTCAACTCATCTAGAACAGAGCTTGAAGGAACTGAGATAAGCTAGAAAGCTGAAGGATGGATGTGAGCTCAACTCACTCATGGAAAAGTTAGTTTCTACATATTTATATACGTATCTTATCTTTTAAAGATGCAAGAAGAGGTTTTTCCACCCTTCAGGGAAACCATGGAAATGTAATTATAATACTTTAACTAATTGTAGTCAGATTCTATGCTGCCCTTAGATGACTGTCTTTGCTATTCTAAATCTCAAAGAGTGCATATACTTACATGTGAAGATGCACTTGTTTATTGAGTGTCCATGATCTTCTTTTCCCTTGCCAGTCTGTCCCCCTGATCACTAAATCAGTAAGAGAGGAGGAAACTGTTCTGAACTTGGATGATTATTAAGGAGTATTAGCTCTTTAATGCAAGGCATTTTCTTCTCATTACATCCTGTTCTTCTTGATCCTTTTACATTCTAAGATAGAAGCACTATTGAGAGCACACAAACCATCTCTTCTAGAAATGTCCTAGCCTTCTCTCCACTGTTTACTCATTGAATTTCATTCTCCTATATTGATTTTGCTTTAATTGCATATTTGGTGGCATATAAAGACAGAAAGGTGTCATAGTACTGCGGAGAGGGTCTAATAGGACTGACTACAAGGAGGGTTTAAAGAGATGGCTTCTCTCCTTTATAGATTTATTGATATAGCAAGATTAATTAACTGATGCTATGTGTTTAAGATTCTGTGCATGGTCCATACTCCCAGAGGGATAAAGAATAGGAAAGCTATCAGGGGAAGGGATGAGATACAGAATTCTGGTGGTGGGAATTGTGTGGAGTTGTACCCCTCTTATCCTATGTTTTTTGTTTCCTTTTTATAAATAAAAATTAAAAAGCAAAAGAAAAAGAAAGATTTCCCAGGCTCATGGAATGGAAGAATTAACATGGTCAAAATGACCAGTTTACCCACATCCATATATAGATTTAAAACAATCCCCATCAAGGCAAATTCAAGAGAGTAGAAAAAAAAAGACAAAAAAAATTATCTGGAGACAGAAAATACCCAGCATAGCCAAAGCAATGCTGAGAGGAAAGAATGAGAATAGAGGAACCACGCTGCCTGACCTCAAAACATATTACAGAGCCACTAAAATCAAATCAGCCTGTACTGGAACCAAAATAAAGACACAAACCTGTGGAATAGAATTGAGAGCTCAGAAACTGGCTCCCACACCTATGGACAACTGATTTACGACAAGAGAACCCAAAACATGGAATGGAAAAAGGAGTATCTCTTCAACATGAGGTGCTGGGGGAACCGGGCTTAAATATGCAGAGACATAAAACTGGACCATCAAATTTCATCACATATAAATACTAGTCACAAACATCTGAATATGATTTATGTGGCTTTCATTAACTTCTTCCAGAGTATAAGCTTCATTTTATAAAATAGCAAATGGTGGCAAACACGCCAAAAGGGTAAGTAACTTATTCAAAGTCATACTTCTACAGTTAGTAGCCATGACATTTGAGCCCAGCTGTTCAAACTCAGACAAATTTTTGCCCATAGTATGAATTAGAAAAAAAGTGCCACTTATTATAATCAGTATAATAATGTGAAACAAAAGATCCAAATCAGAACAATGAAATACTTTGCTCAATACTGAACTGTGTAAATAATGAAGCGATCTGATAAGTGAATTGCAGAAGAAAAACTAGCTAAAATGAAAGCAACAGAGGAAGGACTATGGCAGTCCCTTAAAGAATTGAAATTAAAGACTATGAAGACACATTATACTCTGTGCAATCACATTATTCTCTTATGTACTTTGGCAGGATGAAAATGGGGCAGGGTGATGACACATCTGGTAGAACATATATGTTACAATGAGCAAGGACCTAGGTGTAAGTCCCCAGCCCCCATCTTCAAGGAAAGCTTTGTGAGTGGTAAAACAACGCTGTAGGTGCCTTTCTTTCTCTTTTCCTCTATATATCCCCCAACTCTCTTGATTTCTGCCTGTAAATATCCAATAAATAAAGATTATACATTTTTAAAAATTTGTTTAAAAAAGAGATATATTCTCTTGTTTAAAATTTTTAAAAATTTGTTTAAAAAAGAGATATATTCTCTTGAAGGTATGACAAGTTGAGTCTTGTAAGTGTTCACTATTCCTTCAGAGAACAAAATTAAGGAAAAAGAAGTAACTATAGTTAGTAATACTGTACTGGACAGTACAGCTGAAATTTGCTAAGAGTGTAGATTCTAAGTATGCTCATCCCATAACACAGAAGGTGACGATGTGAGGTGGAAGGTTAAATAGTTTGATTGTAGTGATCTACACATGTATTAGATCTATACACAATCTATACATAAATCAAGCATCAAGCTGCAAACCATATATATATATATATATATATATATATATATATATATATATATATATAAAATTGGTATTTGTCAAAAACAAACAAAATTGATATTTGTCAAAACAGAAACACATAAAACAGAGAAAAGGTAAGATTAGATAAACAATACCTAACTATGATTCTTGGCACTGGGAACCATAGATAAAGTATTATCATTGCTGTCTCTAACTTTAGTAACCTTAGATCTCAGAAGAAATCATTACCCATATTTATTTTTTATCACCAGCATCTCTAGTGGCTATTTCAGCTCTTTTATTTTTTATTGGTGCTTAATAATAATAGACAAGACTGTGGGATAAGAGGGGTACAATTCCATACCTTCCCACCACCAAGAGTACCGTACCACATCCCATCCCCTGCATTTGAAGCTTCCCTATTCTTTACTCCTCTAATAGTATGGACCAAAGATCTTTATGGGGAGCAGGTGAGAGGTCTGGCTTCTGTAATTGCTTCTCCGCTCAACATTGGTATTGGCAGGTTGTGTCACTATACCCATATTTATATTAAAACTTCATATGCCACACAAATAGGATAGTGTCCAATGACTAATACAAACATCTACTTTATTTCTTGACATAATTATTTTTTTAACTTGTATTTATTTTTGTATTGTTGTAGTTAATATTGTTATTGATGTTGTTGTTGTTGGATAGAACAGAGAGAAATGGAGAGAGAAGGAGAATACAAAGAGGGGGAGAGAAAGATAGACACCTACAGACCTGCTTTACTGCCTGTGAAGCAACTCCCCTGCAGGTGGGGAGATGGGGGCTTGAACCGGGATCCTTACGCTGGTCCTTGCGCTTTGCGCCACCTGTTCTTAACCTGCTGCGCTACTGCCCAACTTCTGACATATTTCTTACTATATAAAATCTCTTAGAGTTCTGATTTACTGTAAAATCCTAGAGGACCTTAGAGAAATTGGTAAGCCAGGTACAAATCCAAATAAGTGAAAACTGTGTAGAAATTATCAGACAAATGAAATCAGGTAACAGAGTGAAAAAAACATCAGCAGATATTTGCAATAATTTCCAGAACACAATATTTTCTATATCCAGGAATCTATTTCTTTGCAGCTAAGAATATATTTTTTCCTCCTCACTGGGCTGTTAACTCTCTGAAAGGACTTACAAAGGTCTAAATGGTAAATGACATGCATGTATAAAGGCATATAAGGAAAATACACAAGACCTTCTGACAAAGGCTAATATAATCAAGAATGAATGTAGATTCAAGTTACATATTTACTGTAAACTCAAGAGGAAGCAAAGAAAAATGTCACCAATTTAACCAATAACTTACTAATCTTCATCTGATCTTGCTTTGCTTAAGGATATTTTCCCTTTGATGTTACTGGATGATGATGATGATGATTACCAACAAAAATGGATCTCATAGTGATGATAGAGTGTTTCTTAATACAAAGGGAAGTTTTTGCCTGCAGGACCCAAATCACATGGATCAAAGATTCTTTATTAAAATACAGTGAGGAGTGTAGCTGTGATATTTTTATGTGATATCTGGGTTTTGTAATGAAACACAGCAGGTAGAATGTGAACTTTAGGGTAAAGAAATGCAATATTCCTGAAATCTGTGCAGGATCTTTCTAACTCCTGAGATTATGATTAATTTTCTCTTGGAGGAAGCCGGTACTGACATTCAACGGCTGTTCAGAAATATTTTTTTGATGGAGAATATCTGGTGATGCCAGTCAGTTGCACAAACGGTGAGGCTATGTATTTCTAAATTGAGCGTGTTTGATGAATGAAAAAGAAATTTTACAGCCCCAAATAAGCAGGAACCAGAGTAGAATTCTCTGTGTTACTTTCCCAACTTTATAGTCTATGTAAATTGTGAAGGCTAAACTTTTTATTCTCCACAGCTAGGATAATGACAAGTCAAATATATAAGGAATGTGGGGTCTAGTGTCCAGTTTGGTTTGAAGCAAAGTTTTACTTTTTGTCAGTGGATTTGAGACAACTTACTTTGCCTGCTTGAGCAACAGAATCTATATGTGTATGAGGTCAACAATAGATACAGAGACTGGGTGGTAGCACATCTGGTTAAGTGCACATAGGACCATGTGCAAGGACTGAGGTTCCAGCCTCTGCTCCCTATATGCAGGGGGATACTTCACAAAGTGTGAAGCAGGTCTGCAGGTGTTTACCTTTCTCTCTCCTTCTCCTCTCTCAATTTTTCTTCGTTCTATCCAATAATGTAGGAGGTGGGGAGAATGGCTGCCAAGAACAGTGAATTCATGTGCAGGCACTGAGACACAGTGATAACCCTGGTGGCAGTAAAAAGAAAAAAAAAGTCTCATATATTTCATAGATAATCATAAGAATCAACTAAGTGTAAATACATGAAAAAGATCAAGACATCTGTTTCTTTCATGCAAGCAGTCTATGGATACATACCAATATTTCTTATGAAAATGACTAAATATAAAGGATAAAGCATTTGAAACTCCTTTTAAAATATGAGAAAGACTTTCAGTTAGAATAAGAAGAATGTCAGCTGTTAAAAAAATCAGTAAAGGATTGGGAAGATAGCTCATTTGCTATCTTGGTGTCCTGCCTTGTATGACCCAGGTTCAAGTCTTGGGACCATGGTACGCTTCCCATGTCTCTCTAGTTGAATCAAAAAGCAGTCTATAAGTTGGGAAATAGCACATGTGCAAGGCTCTGGGCCCACAGGAAAAAATTATTAAAACTGAAAACCTTCAAGAAACTGAATTTGAGTGTCCCCTCAGAAACATCTGCCCAACTCGAATCAACTAAATTTTGATCATCCATGGCCTCATGGAAGACTTAAGATCATGCCCCAAGGTTCCAGATGCCATCAGGATGCCGGCCAGGCTTTCCTGGATTGAAGACCCCATCAATGTGTCCTGGAGCTCAGCTTCCCCAGAGCCCCACCCTACTAGGGAAAGAGAGAGGCAGACTGAGAGTATGGACCAACCAGTCAATGCCCATGTTCAGCAGGGAAGCAATTACAGAAGCCAGACCTTCCACCTTCTGCAACCCACAATGACCCTGGCTCCATGCTCCCAGAGGGCTGGAGAATGGGAAAGCTATCAGGGGAGGGTGTGGGATATGGAGATTGGGTGGTGGGAATTGTGTGGAGTTGTACCCCTCCTACCCTATGGTTTTGTTAATTAATCCTTTCTTAAATAAAAAAAAAAAGATCATGCCCCAATACAGGTTATAATAGGTGGCCCCCTAGTGTAGCCCTAGCTTAGAACCTTTAAGCATTGAGTCTTAGAACAAAGGCATACAGTTGGGGGGAGTTGGTCATTCTTTCAAAGAAACTGTTTAGGAAAATTCTCCTTTCTCGAAACCATTTTAAAAATAAGGAAAAAACTTTATTCTGGAAACCTGCAACTGTGAATAAATTCTGACAGAGACTTGCATGCCAAAGTAACACTAATTTAAGATATGGAGATTTCAATCTAAAAAAAAAATCGTTGGGGTGGGAGCATCCTAGCAGTGTAACAGAAGGAATCCTGGACCCTGATATCAGTATTGCGAACCAGCCTTGGTTGGACTTTTTCTCTGATATTCTTCTGTTATAATTAAGCTGTAGTCCACTGACAACCACTGCTCTCCTAGTGCTTTAACATTTACCTTTACTTACTGATTAACCATATTCAGTCTTTCTGTTATTTTACTAAAGCATGAATACAATTTGGCAATGAACATTTCTTTCTAGCCACTAACCAGTGACTACAATGTCTTCAAGTTTTTAAAGACATGGTGGACCTAGACCTCAAATAAACCCCTCTCTCCATTGTTACTGGTCATCTCTATCAGGAACAACACAATAGACCCCTTTTATGGGCCCCCATAGGACCTTGCCCTCAATGTGAATCAACAACGGTAAAAAATGTTCCATCCTCCAAAGGGAGGCTGGACAATATACTCTATCTTCCACCTGAGGAAGATGGGTCCTGAAATTGGGGTAACTTGGGACATTTCTACTAATGACCACAGAATATGAGCTCAGACCCACAGGGATGCAGAGGTCACATAGGCTCCTAAGCTGAATTTGGGCCCCAGATCAGATCAAATCGATTGGGTTTATTTATATATTTATATACTTTTCCAATATTTGGGAGCTAATCTCTTCCCTGATACAGCTTTCTGGTCTTTTTTTCCAGCCATGACATCATCTCCTCAGACAATAACTTGGATCCACCTTCATATCAGATGTCAGGCTCAGAAAAACAAAACAAAACAAACAAACAAAAAAACTAGTATAGTCATGGGCCCTTTGGAATATAACTAAAATAGGTTTACTATCCATAAAATGGAAACCCCCAAATCTTCATCCGCAATGTTACAGCATTTAGGTTCATGATTAGTCAACAGTTTGTTTGGCTTTATATGTTAACTGTTTTCAGCCACCACACTCCAGATGCTAACATGATGGCCAAACAGCCTTCCCTGGGCAGAGGACCCCACTAGTGTGTCCTGGAGCCCGCTTCCCCAGAGCCTCACCCCACTAAGGAAAGATAGAGGCAGGCTGGGAGTGTGGGTTGACCTGTCAAGGCCCATGTTCAGTGGGGAAGCAATAACAGAAGCTAGAGCTTCCACCATCTGCACCCCTTAATGACCCTGGGATAAAGAATAGGAAAGCTATCAGGGGATGGAGTGGGATACAGAGTTCTGGTGGTGGGAACTGTATGTAGTTGTACCCCTCTTATCCTATGGTTTTTTTCAGTGTTTCATATATATATGGACTGAGGTTCCAGCCTCTGCTACCTATATGCGGGGGGGGGGGGGATACTTCATATGATATACCACAGCATGCAATGTACTCTTTTGCACTGAAATACTTGTTTACTCTTTTAATCTCTCTCCCCACCTCCCTTCTTCTCTCCTTTCCTCTCCTCTCCTCTCCTCTCCTCTCCTCTCCTTTCCTGTCCTCTCCTCTCCTCTCCTCTCCTCTCCTCTCCTCTCCTCTCCTCTCCTCTCCTCTCCTCTCCTCTCCTCTCCTCTCCTCTCCTCTCCTCTCCTTTCCTCTCCTCCCTTCTCCTCTCCTCTCCAGAGATACTCAGCTCTAGTTTATGGTGGTGCAAGGGACTGAACCTGGAGCACGTAATGCCTCAAGCATGCAAGGCCTTTTACATAACCCTTATGTTATCTCCCCAGCCCTCTACTCTCCTACTGAAAATTTTTATTATAATTTTATTAGTGATTTAATATTGGTTTACAAAATTACAAGATAACAGGGGTACAATTTCACACTATTCCCATTACCTGAGTTTTTCTCCATTGGAAACTGCAGTGATTCTCCCAATACCACAGATATGGACTATGCTTTCTTTAATTATCTATCTCTATATCTCTATATCTATATCTGTATCTGTATCTGTATCTGTATCTGTATCTGTATATGTTTGCCCTTTTTTCTATTGCCCTGCCTTCTTTTCTTTTCTAAGTCATACCTACACCTACTACTACTTCAGAATGCCTTTTATTTTCTTTCTTCTCCCTCTGGGTCCTGATGGACATGGGGTTCAGAGTCCTCTAGTCATCTTCCCCTAACATTTCATCCTTTCTCTGGGAGTATGGACTAACATTCTTTTGGGGGTGCAGAAGGTGGGAGTTCTGGCCTCTGTAATTGCTTCTCTGCCTATTGGCAAAATAAACACTGTTGGACCATCACTTTGTTCTTGAGACATTTTTACTGTACCTCCCCCAAGTGATGGGCTTGTCGCTAAGCAGACCTGAGGTCATCTAGATTCAAAATGGTGCCTTATCTTCCTGTTTTGTTAGTTTTTGAACTAGCCAATAAGGCTCAGTTCTCTGGAAGCGTACAGAGTTATCTGGAACCCTTTTGGGATCAATACTGGAGATGTGATGGGAAAAAGGGAGAATTGGGTAGATGAGGTGGAGTGGCGAAGTCTGAAATAGATTCTGTAGAGAAGGCTGAGCTGCCACTGTATCTACAAGGGTGGTGATATTAGGAGTGACATTTTGCAGGAGAAAATAATTCTCCAAATTCTCCAAGCATACTGGCATAGGTCTCTGAGAAGGCGGTATAACCAGGATTTTGGTAACTCCTCATCTTAGGCAATCTTCTTAGAGGACTGACAGATGGCAGGGTCTGCTGACAGCAATTCTAGCTACCAATATATCCTGGGTTTTTTTTTTGTTGTTGTTGTTGTTGTTGTTATTGTTTATTTGTTAGTTTTACTAGAGTGCTATTTCACTCTGGTTTATAATGGTATTGGGGAATGAACCTTAGGCAAGACAGACCTTTGCATAATTATTATGACGTCTCCTTGGCACTATTCTGCTTTTCTTTTTCTTTTTTTTTCTTAAGGATCACTTTACAGTCACACCAAGTCAATCATAACCTGACAGTCACAAATATAGACAGAGAGAATATCTTTAAATCATCAGGAGAAAAAAATGACATCAAATGAGCAGAAGTAATACACACAGCTCATTTTTAATGATATAAAGCAGAAATTAATTAAACACTAACTTTAATGCCAAAGAGGAGGATACCTGACAGCAGAAAATTTTGCTTGTAACAAGCAGAAATACTTGTTAAAGAAGAAGGACATATGAAGGTAATAATTAAAAAGCAGACTTTCGTTTGATTGTACCAGAAGAATGGTACAAACAACAAAACAGAAAGTGGCTGAACTCAAGGAAAAAGATTACCTGGACATTGAAAGAACCATCCCCTCTCTGCCACTCATTTAGAGTGGGGGTTATGAGGACCAGGTGACACATGGAGTCTGGGTGCATCTAAATTAAGAGGGTCCAGTGGGTTTGCAAATCTTCCTACTACTTATTGCCCAGTCCCCAAGTTTGTCACCAGTGTTGGTATAATTGAAATCTGGAATAACCCACATAAGTAAGGGAAGTATTTGTAAGGGAAGTATTATTTTAGTGAGGAAAGTCAAAGGAAAACTTTGTAAATTGGCCCCCTACCAGCCAAAGTAATAAATAAGAATCCAAAGTATATCCTGCAAAGGAAATGAAGTAACAGCAGATACTGGGGTCCTATTAAAACTTAACTGTGTGGGGACAGGACTTCCTAGCACTTACTTAATTTGGAAGTCCAGGCAGTCTGAGGTACTGACTGGAATCTGGAGATGGACATTAGATTGCTTCAAGCACAAGCAAGTACTAGTAGTACTCTGGTAGCTATTACAACAAATAAGATATCAGGTGCATGAAATACACCTATTGCTTTAACAAACACATTCTTTGCTATTCAGACTAGAAAACATTATCAGAAGTGGAACGAGCATTGCTACATACTCATTTGGTATTTTGCCAAGCCTTTGTCATAATTATATCTAAAGAGATCTTGACTGCAATAATATTATTGGAAACCCATTTTTATTTTTATACTTCATCTAAAGAGATAGGAATGATTTCTACATACCACATGTTGCCACATGGATAACATCAAAGCTGATTGAACAGAAGAAGCCAGGGATGAGGTGAGAATTGGGAGTTGAGAATTGGAGGTTCTAGTGAGACACAACAGTTTCTCACTATAATTGTTCAGAGTTATTTCCTAGCTCTCATCTGAGATTGCATTCTCTTTACTGGCCTAGTATAATGGGATTTTTTTTTGTTAACTATTAATTTTATTTTATTGGATTATGATACTTTATAATGTAGTTGTTGCCACGTGGGTACAATTTCTCATCCTCCATGGCAAATGTCTTCAAAACACTCTCACCCACAAATGAGGCCTTTTCCCTCCATCATGCACCAGGGAGTTTTAACAAACCAAAAAGTCTGTGTGTACCACATTTGCCACCAAAAAGGAGCTTTTCATTGGCAGGTGAGTAACAAATAACCCAGGCTCAAAAAATCTCATGTCAGATTTTAGTTTCTTGGGATGTTTTCTGATATCAGTTTTTGCAGACTGAGTAATAAAAAAACTAAAATTTATTGATAGCATGTATCATGCTAGAGGTTACAATGATTAAAATGGGTTTGACAAAGTGACTCATTGCTTGACTTGTAGATGCTCTTTTGCAAGGAACAGTTAATGTTCTAAAGCTGAATTTAGAAAACAAAAGAAACATCAGGAAAGAATCATACACCACCCCATCCCTGTTTGACCTTGCCCCTTCAAAATAATAGTGTGAAGATTTTTGACAAGCTTTGTTTTAGAAGAAATTCAAGGGTTGGGGAAACAACAGCATAATAGTTATGTAAAAGAATTTCATGGCTGAGGCTTTGAGGTTCCAGGATCAATCCTCAACACAGCCTTAGGCCAAAGCTGAGCAGTACTCTGATCTTTATCTCTCTGCATTAAAAAGTATCTCTATATCTCTCTGATTAAAAAGTAAATATTTTATTTTATTTTATTTTCCCCGGGGTTATTTCTACAGCTCAGTGCTGGCACTATGAATCCACTACTGCTGGTGGCCATTTTATTGAATAGGACAGAGAGAAATTAAGAAAGGAGGGGGAGATAAGGAGAGAGATAATAGATAGATACCTGGAGATCTGCTTCACCACTTGTGAAGCGTTCCCCCCTACAGGTGGGCAATGAGGACTTGAACCAGATCTTTGCAAGTGTCTTTGCACTTCATACTTTGTGTGTTTAACAGGGTACACCACTGTACAACCCCCAAGAAAATATTTTTTTGAAAGAAGAAATTCACAGGAGGTCCATTTTGATCAAGGATGTCGTAAAAAAAAGCAAGAACACATAATGGCCTCAAGCTCCCATCCTGTATAATCTGAAATCTGCTTCCTAGTTTTCAGTCCCCTCCTCATTATTCTACCTATAAAAATATTCCTTGAGACAAGGGGATAAAGAAGTTGATTTAAAAAAATAATATTTATTTATTTTCCCTTTTGTTGCCCTTGGTTTTTTATTGCTGTAGTTATTATTGTTGTTATTGATGTTATTGTAGTTGGATAGGACAGAGAGAAATGGAGAGAGGAGGGGAAGACAGAGAGAGGGAGAGAAAGATAGACACCTGCAGACCTGCTTCACCACCTGAGAAGCAACCCCCATGCAACTGGGGAGCCGGGGGCAGGAACAGGCATCCTTACACTGGTCCTTGTGCTTTGCGCCACATGTGTTTAAGAAGAAGTTGATTTTATCATTGCTCTGCTCCTGCTTCCAGTGCATGTTTGAAGAACAATCAGTGAACATTTTCCCTTCATGCAAAATCTAGTATAGCAATTTTGATTTTCTGTGGCAGCTGGCAGAGAGACCATATTCAGCTTCAATTATTTATTAAATTAATAAAGAACAAGTTATTTACTAGTATCAATAAATACAAAAGCAAAAAGGACTCAGACAGAGTTGGATAGAGGAAGGGGTCACACTCAGGTCAATATTTTTTCAGTGTAGGAGACAGTAAGTAACTCACCCCAAATAGTACATACTTTATAATACATGACTGTACTGAGGTTCAAGCCCCAGCACCACACGAGAGCATGACAGCTTCATAAAAGGCAGAGAATTTTATGTCTCCGTTATGTCTCTTTTTCTAAGTTTAAAAGAAAAAAAAAAGTTCACTATTAGCAGAACAATGTATAGGCAGAAATCCTCAGCTCAAAAAAAAAAAAAAAAAAAAAAACCCAAACAAAAAACAGTGAATGCTCTTTCCAGTTTAGACTGGAAAGAGAATCAGTGAACTTGACTGTGGTTTATATGTGACCCGTTAAAGTTATACTTGATTATACTCAAGTAGTGTATAATATTATTGATTATAAAACTGGGGCTATGCAACATTGTGTAGTTGAGGCAAATTAAAGGAACTCAAGCCTGGAGACTGGAGACTAAGTCTGGGCACATAAGTTCTGTCATGACAAGTGATCTGGTGAGCACATTTTCATCAACCTTAGAAAATAGTAGAAAGTAGGATTCAATAGCTGTGTTAGAATTTCAGCATGGAAGACTTGGATGCCAGACAGGGCATTTATATCCATTTAGAAATGAACTTATTCTAAATGCCTTATACAATGTGCTTCAGATCATCTATTCCTTATACTCCAAATCTGATTGTATCACCACACATTGTGAAAAGTAAGATGCAAGACACATCAAAATTTTCCCTGACTGGACCTGCCCAATAGCATAGCTTTGGCTTCCCCCTCCCTAGATATGTCACCTCAGATTCCTCACTTAAAGGAACAGTTTAGATATAAAGACAGAATCCTATAATAGAATGGGGACCCTCTTTCACGTAATTATTCACCAAGTACTTATTGAACTAGATATCAAGAAATGAAAATAATTAGGGAAGGCTAATAGCCTCTAGACTTAATATGTCTTTTGTGGACCTTGTTCACTAATTCATGAACCTAGTCATCACATTTATCACCATTACTTCCTAAGTGTATTAGTGTTTACCCCTCATGGGAATATATATTTTAATTACATAATGGAAGTCAGTAGAAAATAGGATTTATATGACAAGTATCCCACTCAATCACTTTTGCTGTACGTCATTGTATTTACTGCTACTCAAGAGATACTATAATATTTTTTGAGCAATCAACAAATGAAGTGTATGCCATGTGTATGATGTGCAATTAAAGACGAGTAATTTGTAACTTCTTTCTTTAAAAGAGTCACCATTCTGTCAGGGAAGATGAAAAGAGGACATAAAAATTCACAACATATAAAACAATATATATTAAGTGCTAATGGCAGGTCAAGTAATACAAGAAAGTAGCCCCGCCTCTAGATCTCTAGAATTGGCAGAAGAATATTCTCAAGAGAAACAACAGCATTTTGATCAAAGTATGAGAAAAAGAAAGGGCAAAATCTAGAGAAACAGCTACTAGCTCGGTTTGACTAAAGCATAAGCTATTTTTAGGAGAATGAATAAAGTTTAGCAATGTAATTGACACAAAGTTTCTGAACAGTAAACAAATAATTTAGAATTTTATTCACCTGAAATGTGAATATTGCCAGGATTGCTCAGAATGGATGCTATATAGGTTTCAAACTAGGCTTTAACAAAATTAATTTGATTGCCTGAAGCAATTTAGGTTAAACTGAAGAGTATAGACATTTGAAAATTTACTAAAACATTTAAACAATTAAAGAAAGAAGAAGAATGGCCCAAGTTCAACATTCTGGAAAAAAAAAAACACTGTAATTATTTATCTAGTTTTATATCTTACTTTTTTGAATCTAAACTTCTAACACAGTACTAGTCTACTCTTTGTTTCTAAAAGAAATGTTTGAAATAAGAATGAGTCCAGGATACGTAGAAAAGACTGTGTGAAATCAGTGGAATCTCTTAAGCCATGTGGTGTAAGGACAGAAACTGAGAGCTTTAAATAATTTGAATCTGACTGGCTGAGAAAATGATAATAAGGATTATTATTTTTTTAAATCAGCTCAAGAAGAAGAGTGAGCTGAATGAAAAAATAAATCTGATAATTTCAGTGAATGCAGGAATCCTCAGTTGACTCAAGAGAAGGGTTGCTTTAAGCTAGATCCTGAAAATACAGTGGATATCATTCTCCCAAATACAGCATAGCTTCAGTGCAGTAGATATGGAAAAGATGGTAACATCCTTTTTATTTTATAGATGTCAGCTGTTTGGAGATATTCTGGAAGTAGCAGCCAGTAGAAGTCAGTGTTTTCTCAAGAGAATAGTAAAAGTATTCAAGACCAAGTCCAAGAAAATGTTTGAAGATTGGATAGAAGCTTAGAGGCCTAGTCATTAAAAGTGACTTTTCAGTAATTGCAGAGAAAGCCTTTGATAAAATCCAACACCCTTTATTGATCAAAACAGTACAAAGAATGGGAATAGATGGAATATTCCTTATGATAGTGGAGTCTATATACAGCAAATCTATAGCCAATATAATGCTCAATAGTTGGAAGCTGAAAGCATTCTCAGTTAGATCAGGTACAAGACAGGGTTGACCACTATCACCATCACTATTCAACATAGTATTAGAAGTTCTTTCCATAGCAATCAAGCAAAATAAAGGAATTAAAGGGATACAGAGTGGAAGAGAAGAAATCAAACTATTGATTTTTGCAGATGATATTATAATATACATAGAAAAACCTAAAGATCCCTCTGGAAGTATGGACCCAGGGTCATTATGGGGTGTAGAAGGTGGAAGGTCTGACTTCTATAATTGCTTCTCTGCTGAACATGGGCCTTCACAGGTTGATCCATACACCCAGCCTACCTTTCTCTTTCCTTAGTGGGGTAAGGCTCTAGGGAAGTGGAGCTACAGGACAAATTGGTGGGGTCATCTGCCCAGGGAAGTCTGGTTGGCATCATATTAGCATCTGGAACCTGGTGGCTGAAAAAAGAGTTAACGTATAAAGCCAAAAAAATTGTTGACTAATCATGAACCTAAAGGCTGGAATAGTTCAGATGAAGAGTTGAGGGTCTTTGTTTTGTAGATAGGTAGTAGGCCTATTTTAGTTATAGTCCAAAGGGCCCATGAATATACTAGTTTTTGTTTTTGTTTTCTGAGCCTGACATCTGATAAGAAGATGGATCCAAGTTATTGCCCGGGGAGATGATGTCATGGCTGGAAAAAGGGCCAGAAAGCTGTATCAGGGAAGAGATTAGCTCCCAAATATGGGAAAGGTGCATAAATATTGTTGACTGTAACCCCATCAATTTGACCTGATCTGGGGCCCATATTCAGCTTAGGAGTTTATGTGACCTCTGAATCCCTGTAGATCTGAGCTCACATTCTGTGGTCATGAGTAGGAAAGTTCCAAGATTCCCCAGTTTCAAGACCTATCTTTCTCAGGTGGAACATAGAGTATGTTGTCCAGAAAGCTATCAGGGGAGGGGATGGGATACAGAGTTCTAGTGGTGGAAATTGTGTCAAGTTGTACCCCTCTTATCCTATGAGTTTTGTCAATATTTCCTATTTATAAATAAAAATTAAAAAAAGGAAAAACTAAAGAATCCAGCAGGAAGCTTTTGGAAATTATCAGGCAATGCAATAACCTATCAGTCTACAAAATTAACATACAAAAGTCAGTGGCATTCCTTTATGCAAATACTAAGTTAGAAGAAGATATCCGGGAGTAGCTCAGTGGGTCAAGCGCATGTGGTGCAAAGTGCAAGGACCAGAGTAAGGATCCTGGTTCGAGGCCCTGGCTCCCCACCTGCAGAGGAGTTGCTTCACAAGCAGTGAAGCAGGCCTGCAGGTGTCTTTCTCTCCCCCTCTCTGTCTTCCCCTCTTCTCTCCATTTCTCTCTGTCCTGTCCAGCAATGATGACATCAATAACAACAATCATAACTACAACAATACAACAAGGGCAACAAAAGAGAATAAATAAATAAATATTTTTTAAAAATTTAGTGGTCCGGGAGATGGCACAGTGGCTAAGGCATTTGACTCAAGCATGAGGTCCGATGTCCAATTCCCAGTGGCACATGTACCAGAGTAATATCTGGTTCTTTCTCTCTTTCCTATCATTTCTCATTAATCAATAAATAAAATCTTTTAAAATATTTGTTTAAAAAGAAGATATTCAGAAGTCAGTTCCTTTAATATAGCAACAAAAACAATAAAATGTCTAGTAATAATACTAACAAAAGAAATGAAAAATGTGCATACTTAAAATTGTGAGTCACTATCCAAGGAAATAGAAAAAGATAGAAAGAAGTGGGAAGATATTCTATGTTCATAGAATATGTTCATAGGTTGGAAAAATTAACATCATAAAAATGAACATACTACCCAGAGCCATAGACAAAGTAAATGCAATCCCTATTAATATCTGACATATTTTTTAAGAGAATAGAATAAAAGTTAAAAAATGTTTATCTGGAACCAGAAAAGACCTAGAATTGCCAAAAAAAATATTGAGAAAAAATAACAGAACCAGAGGCATCAAACTCTAGATTTCAAACTGGATTATAGTACCATCATAATCAAAACTGACTGGTACTGGAACAAATACAGACACATCAACCAATGGAATAGAATTGAGAGCCCAGAAGTAAGCCCACACACCAATGGACATCTAATGTGTGATAAATTTTCCCATACTATTAAATGGTGAAAGAAGGGCCTCTTCAATAAGCGATGTTAGACAAATGAGTTGAGACATGCAGAAGGCTGAAACTGAACCACTACATCTCACCAGACACAAAAGTAAATGCCAAGTGGATCAATGACTTGGATGTTAGTCTAGAAACTATCCAATACTTAGAGAAAAATATTGGTGTAATCTTATTCCATCTAAATTTCATGGGCATCTTCAATGATTCAAATCTAACTATAGAAAATCTAAACCAAAATAAGCCAATGAGAGTATAGAAATTGAAAAGTCTGCACAGCAAATGAAACCACCACCCAAATAAACAGACTCCTTATAGAATGGGAGATCTTTACATACATAGCCATACATCAAACAAAAGGCTAATAACCAAAACATATAAAGAACTCACCAAACTCAGCAACAAAAAATCAAATGACCCTATGCAAAAAATGGGAAGAGAATATTTATCAATGAAGAGATCCACACAGGCAAGAAACATAAAAGAAATTACCCAAGTCACTGATTGTCAGAGAAATGCAAATAAACATAACAATGAGATATCACTTCACTCCTGTGACAATGCCATATGTCAGAAAAGATAGCAACAACAAATGCAGGAGAAGTTACCGGGCCAAAGGAATCCTCCCGCATTGCTGGTGGGAATGTAAATTGGTCCACCCCTTGAGGAGAGCAGTCTGGAGAACTCTCACATGGCTAGAAATGAATCTACATTATGAACCAGCACTTCCTCTCCTGGGATATATCCTAAGGAGTCAAACACACACCCATCCAAAATTATCTGTGTATACCTATGTTCATAGCAGCACAATTTGTAATAGCTAAAACCTGGAAGCAACCCAGGTGCCCAACAATAGATGAGTTGCTGAGAAAACTGGTATGAAATATGTGATGGAATATTATTTAGCTACTAAGAATAATGAATTCACCTTCTTCACATAATCTTGAAGGAATTATGTTAAGTGAGATAAGCGAGAAAGAGAAACATGTATATGGGATGATCCCACTCATAGACAGAAGTTGAGAAATGAGAACAGAAAGGAAAACACAAAGCAGAACTTGGACTGGGTTTGGAGACTTGTAGCAAAGTAAAAGACTAGGGGGAGGGGGAGGGTGAATCATCAAGTCCATTGTAGGTGGGTTAGGGGTTGGTACACAGAACTTTGGAAGTGGGAAAGGTTAAACTATATTCCTATTAACTTATAATCTTATAAATCATTATTTATTCATAATGTCAGGGTAAAATTGATTGGATATGCATCAAGTTCATTCACTGCCTAGATTTCAGTTCTGATTATATATTTCTTTAGTTCAAGCACTTAATACTTCAAATTTATAAACTGAATTCTGATACTGGATTTAAATTGTCAAAGCATTTCTAAAAAAATAACTTTTTTCTCCCAAATACCAAGGTACTTACAACCTTGGACCAGATAGATTAGAATCATTTGGTTCTGTCAGTATCTAAGATATAGTTATTAGTAGATAACATTAAATGACTTAAACCATAGTGAGATCAAATATAGTATGGTAAATCCTAACCAAAGTATTTTGAGAGTAAGTCACGGTCCCAAGTTAATTGGTTATAATAGCAAATATAGGAACCTTCCCGATTCTTAAAAAATCTGTATTTTCCCCTGTCCTGGAACCTCTGGGACTTTGATTATATTTCTTGATGCTTCTTTTCTTGATCCCCCACACAATTATACTACCTCTGCTGATCTCCACTAAATCAATGCAACCAGTTTCTGTGCATCAACCAGTGGTGCATCCCGTGAGTACGAAACTGACGATCCTTCCTAGCCGACTGAATCCACATGGATCCCAGTCACTTTCAAAGCCAGCAACAAGCAGCTCCTGACAGCTTTCAACCTGATGCTGTTGACTGGCTACGGAAGAAGGGCAAACGCTAGAAGAAGAATGCAACCAGTGCCACCATACCATATAATGCTACCATACCCCTAGAGAGGGGGGGAAATGTTAGGTAAAGATGAACAGAAGGCTCTGAATCACAATTCCATCAGTACACAGAAAGAGAAGAGAAAAAAGGAAGGACATTTTGAAGTAGCCGTAGGTGTAGTTGTGACTTAGGAAGAGAAGGCAGGGCCACAGGGGGAAAAAATAAAGGTCAAGTATATACAAATACAGATAGTTACAGAAATAATACTCAACCCATATCTGTGACCTTGGGAGAACTACTACATTTTCCAATGAAGGGAATGGGGACACAGAACTCTGGTGGTGGGCACAGTGTAGGATTATATCCCTATTACCCCATAATTTTGTAAATAAATATTAAATAACTAATAAAAAGAAAATATATATTAAAAAGTTTAAAAAGAAAGGGATTCTTGCTAGCAGACTAATGGAAGCAATCACCTTCAGAAAATGTAGACTCGGGAGTCGGGCTGTAGCGCAGCGGGTTAAGCGCACGTGGCGCAAAGCACAAGGACCGGCATAAGGATCCCGGTTCGAACCCCGGCTCCCCACCTGCAGGGGAGTCGCTTCACAGGCGGTGAAGGAGGTCTGCAGGTGTCTATCTTTCTCTCCTCCTCTCTGTCTTCCCCTCCTCTCTCCATTTCTCTCTGTCCTATCCAACAACAATGACAACAACAATAATAACTACAACAATAAAACAACAAGGGCAACAAAAGGAAATAAATAAAATAAATGTAAAAAATAACAAAAAAATAAAATTAAAAAAAAAAAAGAAAATGTAGACTCACTGGACTCAGGTGACACTCATTCTAGACTTGCGTAAAGGAGTGTGAGTAGTTTTCAGGGGGCTGAGGATTACCAGGTGTGGTATCTAATTGCACAAATTTGTCAACATGTTAGCCATCTAACAACCATAAGCTATAGGCACTACAAACAAGGAAGCTACATTCCTCTTCCATAAAAACGTTCTTCCAATACTATACATATTTGGCAAAAATCAATTCAGAACCAAGTTTAAGGCACTAATTATTGGCTTTGAATTTGAAAAAGAAAATGTGCATATATCCCCAGAAAAGCTTGGCAGACGTTTTCATTCAAGATGAGTAATTATGCACAGAACTGATTACTCAAACACACTGTTCATGATTATGAATTAAATTACCTGCATTACCCTGCAAATACCTTTCTGTGCATGGATTAAGGAAAGTAAAAACTTGATTGCATATGCTGGAAATTTCAGGTACTGAGATTTTTCAGTTGCTCTCAAAAATATATCAAAATGTACCTCTTATAACATTGCCCTTAAAGGAGTAATTTGTAAGTAGAATTTGAAAATGAAACATTGGTTATACTGGATTCCACAGTGGAGTGAAATTCCAGGAACTGGACCACAGGAAACTAGGTATACTGTTTCCTGCTTCTATACCATTCAATTCAGACACTTCTCCCATGATAAAGAAGTACAGTTCTACTTGTTGTTTAACCTGAGAATCCTAGCAAACCCTCAAGCTCCTAAAGATTTCTGCTATAGTACTATGTAGACACCTGACATGCTAGCTCTATTATTCCACTGGTTAAGTCTTTATTTTTTTACTTATTAAAATACATCTTCCTGAAGAGAATAATCCATGAAAGTGTAATCCATCGAAATAACATAGTGTGAGCCAGATTGTTAACTCTATTCCAAAATGATAGCTGGGGAAGAGCAGGTTTATTTTACTATGTTGTTTTGGCAATGTCAGTTTTCACATCTTTTCCCACTAAGCAGATTACATCCTCTGTATAGATGAGGAGTTCTATTTTGGCTTTTAGAAGTTTATTTCATGTGGACTCATTTCTCAGTTTTTTTTTAAAATTCATTTATGTGTCTTGAATTTTACAGAATATTTTGTATTGAACCAGTTTTATAAATTTGTACAGTATAGCTTAAATACAAATGCTTAATGCTGAAAGCTGTGATTGATGAACAAAAATAATTTAAAGACATTAGATTTAGAAGCACTTCAAAATGGAGGTAAACTACAACTCTCTTTTCAAGGCTGGTTATTTTATGTTCACAAATGATAGTACCATTTTATATCACTTTTTGTATTAACTAAAGTAGTGCATCACAGGCACACACACACACACAATTTGAAATATAAAATCCTAAACGGTGTCTATACGGGAAAGCCATATCGCCTTTTGCAGTAACCACAGTCTATTTTCCCTAATTATTAAAAAAAAATGACAGTATTATCTATACTGTTAGTTATAGATTTTTTTCCTGGTTTCCTTTATAAGTGGAGAAAATATTCTCACGTTCAGCACCTGATGGTGGCACATGTAAATCATGCACAAGTCCCTGCTCTCCACCTGTAGGAGGGAAGCTTCACAAGCAGTGAGCAGGTCTGCAGGTGTCTATCATTCTTTCTCCTCTTACTCTCTTCCCCCCTAGCTTAACTTTCCCCCATCCTATCAAATAAAAATAGAAATAAAATAAAATATTTTTATTTTCCTAGTTATATGTGACTTGTTTTGATAAGTACAAGTGGGATTTTCTCAAATCATGTGCTATCTCAACTGAGAAAAATATATATTATATATTTGTTGTTTCAATTTGTTGATTTGATGGAATAAATCAGATGAAAGCTTTGAATTAATGAAATCAAGAAGTTGATTTGATGACTATTTAACCTACCTTTCATGACTAGGATAAATCCCATTTGGTTAACTACATATAATTCTACTTGCATTATTTTATTTCTCTGCTCTATAGTTTTCCGGATTTCTTTAAGCCTATTCCTGCCCCCACCCCAACTTGATAGCTTCTCAGAATACAAGTTTTTAAATAATGAAAAGCATCTGATAATATATCAATCAAATTCTCATTAGCAGTCTCACTCAAACAATTTGAACACCTCAGTTTCTTTCTTTAAGCCACCATTCTGAGCATGTTTTTCTCCTCTCCTCTCCTTTCCTCTCCTCTCCTCTCCTCTCCTCTCCTCTCCTCTCCTCTCCTCTCCTCTCCTCTCCTCTCCAACCCTTTCTTCTCTTCTCTCCTCTTTTTTTTCCTTTCCTCTTCTTTTCTCTTCTTGTCTTTTCTTTACTTTTCTCTTTTTTATCTTTTATTACCACCAGGGTTACTGTTTGAGGTGTATGTAGTAATGGCACTACAAATCTATTGCTCCCAGGAGCTTTTTTCTTTTTCTACTTTTCCATTTTATTTGATAGGACAGAGAGAAATTGAGGGTCAAGGGATAGAGACAGAGATAGAGACTGAGATAGAGATAGATAGATAGATAGATAGATAGATAGATAGATAGATAGAGAGAGAGAGACCTGCTGACCTGCTTCACTGCTTGTGAAGTACCCCTGACCCCTGCAGGTGGGGACCAGGGGCTCAAACCCTGATTCTTGCACATGGTAAAGTGTGCGCTTAGCCAGGTACACTATGCCAGGCTCAAGAATGCCTTTCTTCACTTATTAATTTTGATCCTGTTCTTTATATTCATGTTCTTATAGTCTCACTTAATATTTTTATATTTTCATGCTTCTCTATTTTTACTTTTAATATTCTTATGGCATTCCATTTTGTTGATATCAGTTTAAATGATTTCCATAAAAAAGTGTTTTCCATGAAAACACAGTTTTGAGAAATTTCATGTTTTGGAATAACTTCCTTTTACCCTCATCTACTATTGATAGTTTAGTTTGTCACAAATACATCATATACTCCTCATTTGGAGTATTAATTCTTGTATTCTTTTTCAGGCTAAAAATTGTCTAAACAACTTTGATTCTTCTTTCAAGGAATTTCTGAGGGGGGCAGGTGGTGGCTTACTGGGTTTTAAGCACTTGTAGCATCAAGCTCAGGGACCCATGTTCCAGCCACTGCTGCCCACTTGCAGCACAGCTGCTTCACCAGAGGTAAAGCAGGACTGCAGGTGTCAAACTTACTCTCTCTCTCTCTACCTCTATATATCTCTCCATCCTCTCTCAATTTATCTCTGTCCTGTCAAATAAAATAGAAAGAAGGAAGGAAAAAGGAAGGAAGGAAGGAAGGAAGGAAGGAAGGAAGGAAGGAAGGAAGGAAGGAAGGAAAAGGAAAAAATAGCCACTAGGAGCAGTGGATTCATTTCTGGCACTGAGCCTCAGCAATAACACAGGTGGCAAAGAAAAAAAAAGGAATTTCTGAGATCATCTCCTTGCCTTTGTTATTCTAACTCTTTGTTGGAACAAGGTGATGGTTTGAAGGAGGGTGATGCATGCTAAGCTATCACTGAGAAATGTGCCTTCATGACAATAAAAATCCTGTATTTCAATATTTCCTCCATAAATTGATAACTGAAGTTTGAAAAAAAAAAAGTACTTTCCTCCTCCCCCCAAAATTATGTGATTAGTTGGTTGGTCTCTCCATGTAGAAGCATGTAGAAGCACTTGGGGATTGGGTGGTAGTGCAGCAGTTAAGCGCACATGGCGTAAAGCGCCAAGGACTGGCTTAAAGATCCCGGTTCGAGCCCCTGGCTCCCCACCTGCAGGGAAGTCACTTCACAAGTGGTGAAGCAGGTCTGCAGGTGTTTATCTTTCTCTCCCCCTCTCTCTTCTTCTCCTCTGACCATTTCTCTCTGTCCTATCTAACAATGAATGATATCAACAACAACAACAATAACCACAACAAGGCTACAACAACAAGGGCAACAAAAAGGGGAAAAATGGCCTCCAGGAGCAGTGGATTCATGGTGCAGGCACTGAGCCCCAGCAATAACCCTGAAGGCAAAAAAAAAAAGCATACATCTTTTCTATTTTTATATTCATCTCTAATTCTGTTATTCATTTATTTCAAATTTTCTTTGTCACTTTAAAAACTTGGCTCCTATGATACCATTTCTCATCTAGCTCTTACAAGATTCTTGCAAATTAACCCATATAACTATAATTATTGTGAATGACTGCAAAATATTTACCATCTAGATGTTCTAGAATTTATTTAACTATTTTCCTATTTATGGTTATTCTCCTATTTCCAATTTTGTGTCAAATGAACTTAACTGAAATAAATACACAGGTTTGTAAACATATATCTTGGAATATGGATGGTTCTTTAAATTTTTTAAAATCATCTTTATTTATTTAATAGAGACATCCAGAAATCTAGAGGAAGGGGGACACAGAGAAGAGAGACACCTGCAGCATTTCTTCACCAAAGCTTCACTGGTGAAGCTTTCCCTTTGCAGGAGGGGGCTCTTGAACCAGAGTCCTTGCACATTGTGACATGTGCTCTCAACCAGATGTACCACCACCCAGCTCCAATGAGAGAGTTTCTATATGCAAAATTACTAATCTAAAAGCTATGTGTATTTCCAAAAGCATTGCCAAACTATTCTTTATTTTTATGTTCTTTATTAATTTATTGGATATAGACAGAAATGGAGAGGGTACCTGCAATACTGTTTCACCACTCCCAAATACACCAAACACACATCATATTTATAATGGAAGAGAATACGGATAAAGAAAGGATCCTGAAAGCTTCAAGAGAAAAACAAAGAGTCACCTACAGAGGAAAACCTGTAAGATTAGCAGCAGAATTCTTCACACAAACACTACAGGCAGAAGAGAATGGCAAGATATCTATCAAAATGCTCAATGAGAAAGGCTTTCAGCAAAGACTACTGTATCCTACTAGACTGTCACTCAGACTATATGGAGGCATAAAAACCTTCTCAGACAAGCAACAGTTGAAAAAAAAATCAACTATCACCAAGCCTGTCTTGAAAGAAGTTCTCACAGATCTCCTATAAACAGTCAGACCACCATAAATATGACACATATCAGAACACTCTAAAACTCTACAAGAATGGTGTTAAAATATCTTCAATCTTTGATATCAATAAATGTCAGTGGCCTGAATTCACACATTAAAAGGCACAGAGTAGAAAGATGGATCAGAAAATACAACACAACAATGTGCTGTCTACAGGAAACCCACCTAACTCAACAAGACAAACACAGACTCAAAGTGAAAGGATAGAAAACTATTATATAGGCAATGGCCCACAAAAAAAGGGCAGGAACAATTATTTTCATATCTGACATGATAGACTTTAAAACAAATAAAATTTAAAAAGATAGGGATGGACATTACTTAGTGCTCTGAGTATCATCCAATCAAGAGGACATAACAATTATTAACATCTATGCTCCCAATGAGAAGCTATGTAAATACATCAAAAATCTGAAAGAGCTACAGCAATATATTAACAGCAACACAGTAATAGTAGGGGACTTCAACACCCCACTATCTCAACTTGACAGATCATTAAGCAGAAAATCAATAAAGAAATGAGGGGGCTAAATTAGGAGATAGATAAACTAGAACTATTGGCCATTTTCAGAGTCATTCACTCCAAGAAATGGGAATACACATTCTATACAAGTCCACATGGGTCATTCTCAAGGACAGACCATATGTTAGGCCACAAAGACAGCATTAGCAAATTCAAGAGCACTGAAATCATCCCAAGCATCTTTTCAGACCACAGTGGAATTAAACTAACACATAACAATCAACTAAAGATTAGTAAGAGTCCTAAAATGTGGAGCTCAGCAGTACACTACTTAACAACTACTGGGTCAAAGAAGAAATCAAGGAAGAAATGAAACTGTTTTGAAGGTTCAATGAAAATGAAGGCACAGCTATCAGAATATATGATTTGGGACAAGGCTAAGTCAGTACTGAGAGAGATGTTCATAACCATACAAGCACACATTAGGAAACAAGGAAAAGCCTGATTGTACATTAAAGACCTAGAAGAAGAACAACAAAGGTACCCTAGAAAAACCAGAAGGACAGAGACAACTAAAGATAGGGCAGAAATCAATAACATTGAAAATCAGAAAACCATACAAAAGATCAATGAAAGTAAATTTTGGTTCTTTGAAAGACTGACCAAAATTGACAAACCTTTAGCCAGGCTCACAAAACAAAAAAGGGAGAAGACCCACATAATTCGAATAGTAAATGAAAGAGAAGATATCACAACAGACACCACAGAAATTCAACATATCATGCAAGGCTTCTATGTCCAAAATAATAAGATAGTTTCCACTTTGTGGTTTTTTTTTTTTGCCTATCAGTTAAACCTCAATAAAACTGCTAATATATAAATGAATGAATAAGCAGACTCACAGTGAAAAACAAAGTTGAAAAATTGAGTTAAGAACTAAAACCACAGTAATTTTGTTCCTGATTAAGTCTCATTATCATAGAACATCATTTTTTTTTTTTTTTAGTTTTGGCAGTCCTAAATAAACAGTTGAATGAGCAGCACAATTACTTGTCACAGTATAAATAAACTATGAATACCTGCAACTTCTAAAATTATTATAAAATTACACTTTATTATAAACAATATAATTTCTGTGTCAATTATTAACTGCTATTGTTGTTAAATATTTACTGTACTCTATATGGAGATTGGTAATGGGCTGTGCAGTCAAGCGGTCATACTATGTGTTCAATAAACTATATTAGGTTAGACATTCTAATTTTAAACTATTGAGTTTGGGTAGTAATAATAACTACTTAATTTTACTGGTTATAGACATACATCCCAAACACAAATTCTAAAATTATGGAACAATAACTCATCTTTCTTATCAAAGTGAATTTTAGAGCTACATTTGACACAACCTAAGTGACTAACACTGGAAAGCTCGACAGCTGAATGTTTCTAGTTAGATGCCAATAGCAATCACTTCCCTAATCTATTCTGGCTACTTTGGGTGCTAGAAATATTTCTTATCTTAGAGGAAAAATAATAAACTTAATAATACTCTATCAATTTTTATCTTCAATAAGAGAATACAAATATTAAGGAAAGGAAAGAGGTCAGCCCTCTCTAAGGAAGTTATTCATATAATAGCTTGGTTGATCTTCAAAAGTAATCATATAACTTTAACCTTAATTTTAAAAGCATACTATTTTCCTTTGAATTTATAGGGTAAGAATATAAAAGATATTGAGTATAATTGTGAAATGGTTTATTTGGGTAGGTCAATTTAAATCAAACAAATTTTCTTTGTATTATCAGTGTAATAAAGAAATATTTTATTCACTCAAGAACTCCAATCTGTGCCATACAGAAAGCAAAGGATATATGTGGAAAAGCTCTCTTTGACTTGCAGATAAATAAGCTGTCTAATAAAGGGGAGTCCCGAAGTTGAATTTTCCAGCCTATATTATTCCTTACCAAATAATAAATCACTACTGTGAGAAGACACGAAAAGCTAATCTGCATCATCAAGCGTTTGGTGAGAAACAGAACAAGACATGTATTCCTTGTTCATCTTCTATACTTGAGCCAAAATCTGAGACATCCATGCAATTGTATTAGGAAGCAATACCTAGAATATGTCCCCCCAAATACATGTGAGTACACATGATTTACTCTCTTTTTATTAAACTCTTAGGATATTATTGGCAGCTATTTGGTACTATCATTATATAAATAACCATTGCCAGCAAGTT
The DNA here is from genome assembly GCF_950295315.1 of Erinaceus europaeus. Lineage (NCBI taxonomy): Eukaryota > Metazoa > Chordata > Mammalia > Eulipotyphla > Erinaceidae > Erinaceus > Erinaceus europaeus. The sequence goes on along the minus strand of NW_026647514.1, from coordinate 52,435 downwards.
ACTTGTGTTCTGGCATAGTATTTGCCATGTGTTGCCAATCAGTTCTACAACCTTGTCAAAAACAGTTTGTCATTTGTATTTGTGTTTACTTTGAGTATTTTAATTTTAGGTAGTGTTTCTGTCATTAATGCTCTTGAATTTCTATGAGGGGGAAAAAAACCCTTATATTGGCAGAACTCTTTTACATCTAAATTTTAAAGGCATCTTCAATCATACAAATCCAGTTGCAAAGAAGATTACAACAAAAATAAACCAATGGGTTCCACCAAATTGAAAAGCTTCTGTACAGCAAAAGAAACCATCACCCTAAGAAAGAGACTTCTTACAGAATGGGAGATAATTGCATGCCATATATCAGACAAAAGGCCAATAACCAAATATATATTAAGAACTTACCAAATTCAGCAACAACAATAAAAAATGACCCCATCCCAAAATGAGGAAAATATATGAACATTCACTAAGGAAGAAATCCAAGAGCCAACAGATATGAAAAGTGCTCCAAGTCATTGATTCTCACAGAAATGTAAATAAAGACAAAACTGAGATACCATTTCATCCTTGTGAGAATGTCATACATAAGAAATGACAGAAACAACAAATGTGGGAGTACGGCGGTAGCACAGGGTTAAGTGCATGTGGCACAAAGTGCAGAGACCAGTATAAGCGGAGAAGCAGGTCTGCAGGTGTCTATCTTTCTCTCCTTGTCTTCCCATCCTCTCTCCATTTATCTCTGTCCTATCCAACAACAATGACATCAATAATAATAACTACACCAATAAAACAACCAGGGCAATAAATAGGGAATAAATAAATAAATAAATATCAAAGACCAAAACATTTATATATATATATATACAAATGCTGGAGATGTTGTGGGGGCAAAAGAACCCTCCTGCACAGCTGGTGTGATTGCAAATTGGTCCAGCCCCCTGTGGAGAACTGTCTGGAGACATTACTTATGAAGCTTCTTCCTACCTGCAGGTGGTGACCAAGGACTTGAACCCAGATCATTATACAGTGTATGATGTGTATGTTCAACCAGTTATGCCACCACCCAACTCCACTTTTTTTTTCTTCTGGTGGCATAGGAGATTGAATCTGGAGCTGTGGAGCCTCAGGCATGACAGTCTTTTTGCTTACCCATTATGCTATCTCCCCAGACCTCTTATGTTCAAAATATAAATATACAATCTAAAGATCATTCTACACTCCCTGGAATGGAATATATGTATATTTGTGGCCCAAGCTTCACCACTCTAGATCAACTTTTTCTTTTTTTAATAGTTATTTATTTATTTATTCCCTTTTGTTGCCCTTGTTGTTTTTTTGTTGTAGTTATTATTGTTGTTGTTATTGATGTCGTCATTGTTGGATAGAACAGACAGAAATGGACAGAAGAGGGGAAGACAGAGAGGGGGAGAGAAAGATAGACACCTGCATACCCACTTCACTGCTTGTGAAGTGACTTCCCTGTAGTTGGGGAACTCGGGACTCGAACCAGAATCCTTACGCCAGTCCTTGTGCTTTGTGCCACCTGTGCTTAACCCGCTGCACTACTGCCTGACTCCCTAGGTCAACTTTTTCAAACAGAGAGACAGATGCATAAAGATGGAAACATAGGAATAGATATTATAGAATCAAAGTGTCCCCCTGTCTGGTGGGTTCTGGACTTGAACCCAGGCCTCATGCATAGCAAGGCAGACATGCTCCCAAGTGATTTATCTTTGTCAGATCTCTCTAGTTGTCTTAAAATAGAATGTACTGAAAGTAGCTCCCCCCCAGGACCCCACATCCAACCACTCACACAATGCTACTGCATGAAAAATAACAATAATTTTGTTCTGCTCTCCAAACTGATGCCTTTAGAGACAGGGGGCTTAGATTTCATTCTTCTCCACTAAATGCCCTTGAACAGTTCTATTTCTGCATTGAAGCTGTTATGGCTCCTCCCCTGTAGACAGACTATCATCAGTTAAAACTTCTCACCGGAATGTCTGCCCATAACTCTACCTGCCCAACATTTTTTCTCTGCCTTCTCTGCCGCCATTTCTTTTAAATTAATGTTTCTCATTTGTTCGAGGCTGGAAAACAATTATTCATTTATATAACAGAAGTGGGTATGTGGCAAGATTCCATTGTTTTCTATGTGATGTTTTGTAGGGAGCTATCCTTGGGACTAAATTCTAAACTCGTCTCTTTGTCTGTGTTCTAAGTTGTGTACCAGAAAATTAAAAACAACTAACTGATTTTTATTTACGTTCTAAAGAAAGTCGTTTTGTTTTCTTTTTATTGGCATTAGGGTGTCTCTGGGACTAAGCACATCACCCCCCCCTTTTCTATATTTTACTTAACAAGACAGAAAAAGAATTGAGAGGGAGAGATAGGGAAAGAGAGATAATAGCAACACTACTTTATCACTTTTGAAACTCCCCCCAGCAGGTGGAAACTAGGGAGGTATGAACCCTGATCTCTGCCTGATAGCATATGCACTCAACTAGATGTTTCCCTGCCCCAATAAATTCCCATTAAAGCATTACTTAATTGAAAGAGAGAGAGAGAGAGAGAGAGAGAGAGAGAGAGAGGGAGAGAGAGGAATACTAATCTGGCATATGAGGTGCTGGGGTTGAAATATGGCTTTTCACATAGCCGAGTGTGATGCAATACCCACTAAACCATCTCTCTGACTACCAAAATAAAAATTTTATTTCATGACAACATTCCTTTATAATAAGCACATTGAGAGAGGTATACCAAGAAAAGACACACATGGCCATGAACTGTTATCAACATACCCATCACTTGCATCTGGACACAGTGATTATTGGTGTCAGATACTCAAGAATGGTAAGTGTATATGTGGAGGGGAGCCTTGGTATAAGCCTCTTTCTGTTATTGTGTGTTTTTATCCACAATAAACAGTGATTTCTAAGATTGAGGAATCACCACAGCTAGTTGTAAGTGATGTATGGGGTGACAAGTCTTTTCTCTGCCTAAAGACAGAAATATTACTGAGGAATCACTGCTGTGTTGCACTGTTTCTTGTAATCTCTCATTTATAAAAAGCTCTGGAAACCCAGCAGGTCCTGAGCCTTCTAGACAGTGAGGCAAACTTCAGACCAAATGCATTTAATGTGTTCATTCCCCCACTCCTTTCTTTTCAATACATTTCCAGTTGATTAAATAGTTTCAACCCTCAGGTTGCATTGCACTCTATAGCCCAAGCGTACAAAGTGCTGGAACCAAGATTGAATCAGTAGACAGACAGGAATAAATGCAGCCCTTCCTATGTCTTCCCTCTCACTAAGATCATTACCATGAGCAAAGAGGACTCACCTATAAGGGAACCGTGTGTGTGTGTGTGTGTGTGTGTGTGTGTGTGTGTGTGTGTGTGTGTGTGTTGCTTGGGAGGGTCGAGGAAGGGTGAGACAGATGGGGATTTGGATGTGGGTGTGGATGTGCATGTATTTAAGTAGAAAGAACAAGTAATTGCCCTCAGCCACCAGGCCAAAGTAATGCTGGGAGTCCAGATTTCTGTAGGGAAGGGAGAAAAAGTTCTCATATTATAGAACATCAGCCATTCCCCAAGATACCACTCCTCTGGGACATGCTTGAAAGAGGATAAGAATGGTATCAAACATACAGAGAGGTCTCTCCAAAGAATGTATAAACGGAAATCCATTTTCTTCTCTTAAAAGTGTATTGACTCCAAACCACCAAGGGTGTTGCTTTAACTTAGAGTAACGGGTGTATTATAATTCTTTGCCTAGAAATATTCTGAGACATATCAGGTGAAAAATGACTTTTGCTTTAACTTGGTACTGTGAAGTTAAGTAATTTCTTATATTTCTCTTCTTTTTTTCTTTCCTTTCCCCTTTCTTTTTCTTTCTTTCTTTCTTTCTTTCTTTTTTTTTTTTTTTTACTACTAAGGTGATCAATGGGAATAGATGCCTACATGACAACTCTGCTCCTGGTGGCAATTTTTTTATGATGGAGACAGAGGGAAATACAGAAGGAGATACAGAAAAGGGGAAAAACAAAGGGAAAAAGAAAAAAAAGAGACACCGACAGTAATATACTGCTGCTTGTGAAGCTTTCCCCTGCAAATGGGGATCAAGGGTTTGAACCTGGGTTCCTGTGCATGGTAGCATATACACTTTACTGAGGGTACCATTACCCAGACCTGTCTTATTTTAAAGGGGAAAACAAACAAACACCCCAGCAACAATAAAGAAAAAAATAAAGAAGTGACAGGCAGTTCTTAAAATCTTTTTAAAAAAATATTTTTATTTATTTATTTATTGTTGGATAGAGACAGATAGAAATTGAGAAGGGGAGGAGGAGATAGGGAGAGAGACAAAGAAATACCTGCAGCCCTGTTTCACCACTTGTGAAGCTTTCCCCCCTGCAGGTGGGGACCACGGGCTTGAACCCGGGTCCCTGCACACTATAATATGAGTGCTGAACCAGATGTGCCATAGCCTGGCCCCAAAATCTTTTTTCTTGTTGCTCAGATTTGCACTTCATGAACACAGTTCTTCTGGATACTACTAGAACTTATCATGGCTCTGTATCTAGTCCCTAAGGAGGAAGTCCTGGGAACTGGGATTTATGCTGCAGGCATTTGGAGTTGGAGGGTTGATATTATAAATAATATCTATACATTAAGGGAAGAGTTTTAAAGTTAAATGTGGTTTGAAAATGAAATTTATTTTTGTTTTGCATTTTACAGTATATGTGATATATAATTACATATTTTGCTTTATACACTATGATAGTTTTAATTTGCATTTCTATTATACAATCACACCATCTTATAATAATTGACTTTTATCTTGACTACATTGAGTCCTATATTGTTTTATTTTTGAAAAGCATTAAAATGTATACTAAAGTTATGTTTTTTCCCCTCTTTAATTTGCTCTCTTTGACTCTCATTCCCCCCCACCCCCCGCCATCAGGTATGTTGACGTGCTTCGTCCTGACTTCAGGTTGGCATCCTTGGATCACCGACCAGCACTCTGAATGATCAGATATCTGGCATCTTTCCCATCTAATGTCAGAATCACTAGAATTAAATTAACATTTAAAGAACTACAGATATATGATCTTTACTCTTAATGCATACTCTGATCACCTTTCTGTGATGAAAAACTATTTTTTCCTGTCTCATAAATCCTTCCATTATTCAATGCTGGAGCTTTTTGGTCTTTACTATGAAGTTTAATGGCTCTTTTCCCCTTTTCTTTCAATAGCCACTTATTAAACATTTATAGGGAAACTAGATATGTAGATGATCTATTAATTTATTTTTTCTCTACTTTAAAATGTGTAGAGAACAAAAATATTGACTCTGCTCTTGAAAAAATATTTTTAGGTCCATGCCTCTAATTATAACTGTCACCTGATTTGTGAATCCTCCTATATCTTGAACTGTGATAACTGACAATAATAATGATGTATTCAGGGCTCACTATGTATCAGACACTGCTCTAAATGACAGGGGTATGTGTTCATATGTATGCATGTATATGTCCATGTATGTATACATATACATGTGTATTGATAATATATCTACTTTAAAAACACTGCTGTGAGGATTAAATGAATAAATTATCTATTAGTAAATAAATATTCTACATTATAAATGTATAATTAAATATTTTAAATAATCAATAACTCATTTTATTCTCATAGCAATGTGTCCAAAGTGGGTAGACTACTATTCTCATTTTTATAGCTGAGGAAATCAAGGACTAAAGCTACTGGGCAGGGGTAGATGGAATAACAGTTATGCAAAGAGACTCTCATGCTTGAGGTTCCAGAGTTTCAGGTTCAATATCCCACACCATCATAAGCCAGAGCTGAGCAGAGTTCTGGAAGAAAAAAATTACTGAGAAAGTCAGCCAAGTCCATAGTAATATTAGTTGGAAGCAGCTTTCAGCCTCTTGTCATAACCAGTTCTCATTACCTCATTGACCTAGCTTCTTTGGTGTTCCATTGAAGTCCCAAAGGATGGATGGATATATATATATATATATATATATATATATATATAGAGAGAGAGAGAGAGAGAGAGAGAGAGAGAGAGAGAGAGAACAAGGCAGACTTTCCTGACAGTTGTGACAGGGAGCTAGAGGAGTTTACACCTACATCAATAGCAAGCAATCTAAAAATACAAATTGGATAGATATGCTTTCTGATATCCCATCTTGGTAATTCCATTCTCTACTAAATGTTGGTCCCACTTCTGGAGAGCTCTCATTTCTGGAAACTATCTATAGCTTCTCAGATTCCCTGCAAACATCTGGTTGCCTTTCCTCCAATGATCAAAATATTAAGATCTTTTCAGTGCCACCCTCCCTATTACACACACACACACACACACACACACACACACACACATACACACACACACATCCTCAAAATCTTACAGGTATTCAACTATAACCTAGCTTCCCCAGAATAAAGTCCACATCCTCAGAAACTAATGGTGTGTGGGAATGAAACACTGTTTTCTATTAGAATTTGTTTCTTTGTAGGCACACGGTTTTGTGGTTATCACTGTAATGGGTTATTAAATTATTTCCTTCTGATGGACCCTAACTGACAAACCATTCTTTTGCTATTGAATACTGTGCTTGTTTTTATATATTTTTTCTGTTTGCTTTACTTTACATACCATCATAGGAAACATTTTTATTTATTTACAGTTTGGATTTATTAATTTTTTAATAAATTAGGAGAGATTAATGGGTCAAAAGATATGGATTTCTTTATGTTGTATTATATTTCAAATTGGTTAAATCAGCTATTAGAGCTCTCAGTTATGTTTAAATTAAAAGTCTGTTAACATTATTTCCATTTTCCTAGGTAGAAGCATGAAAATATTTTTCTCATATATTTGTTTTCTATTTGTATTTCATCTAGTGTGAGTGTTCTATCCACACACTTGGATCACTGCCTATATAGAGAATACTTATTCTTTGTTATTTGTTTTGATTTTAGAATTTAATGTGTTTGTACACACTGACAGAGACTTTACTGGATGCAGATATGTTAACTTCTTATGCTTATTTTTCATTTTAGTGAAGTTTTGCACTCCGAGAACATCTCAGATATATTTTGCATCAGTCTTTTTATATTGTTCTCTGTGATTGTTCATTTTGCTTCAAAGCATAGAAATCCAACTCTTTTAGAGATTGAATAAGTAATTCCTGCCCACTTTCTAGTAAATAGAAACCCTCACTCTGGCTAGGACATGAGAAGGAAGAATAAAGATGGTGGTATCAGGAGTCTGTTTTCCAGTCTTTTCATACTATCACTGATGACTCCCAAGTCAGACACACTTGTCCTTCCATTTTACCACAATTAATGAATTCTCCCTCAAACCCAACTCTTTCTTAGTTTTCTCTATTATCTTCTGCTTGTATCATATCATCCTTCCCTTCACCTTAAAGACAAGTTGAACAGGAAGCAAAAATATCAACAAAGAGAGACAAACTAAGATTTAATAAATGCATGTCTTGGACCAAGCAATTGATGTATGTTTTCTTATCTCAACATCCATCAAAATTATGAACCTTCAAATCGAGCGGTGAAATACCAGTTCTAATTCATTTTACACATCAAAGCCCCAAGACTCCAGGAGTTTAAGTCACTTGGATGAGGTTATACTGTGATATGCTACATGGCTGGCATTTAAAGTCAGATCTGCCTTTTGCCATAGCCCATGCTCCCTACCACTCAGATTTGCCAAGTTGCAAATATACTCTGTCAGAAAAAAAACCAAAAAGTCTTTGCACCTTGTCATACATTCCAACTCAGTCTAGAGTTCACTTGACAGCTCATGACCATCCCATCAGGGTGGCCCCTGGCCCCTGGCCATTGTCTACCTTTCTGCTACACTCATCACCTTATCTGGGTTTCATCAAAACAAAGCATTTAAGACAGTGGCTCAGGTGCTAAACTTCTTGGGTTCTTGTTTAACCTGGGGCTAGCAGCTGACTGATCTCAGGGAAGTTATTTAGTCTCTTTTTAGTAAATTTCTAAAATTAATCTTCTGGGAAAATATTTAAAAGTCAGCATGTTACCTCATAGGATTGTTGTAGGCTGAAAAGATCTTGACTGCTACACAGTAAGAGCTCAATCAGTATTGATGTCTCTGTTAGACTGATAAACAACAAGGCAGCCATTTGTGGTATCTCTTGCACCTGGTATGGTGTCTGTTGAATGTTAAGTTAATATAATTTTGTTGAATAAAAACAACTCTTGGGGTCAGGTGATGATTCACCAGGGAGAGGGCACATGTCACCATCTACAGGGACTTGAATGAAAGCAGCCAATTCTCACCTGCAAGGGAGGGTGAGAAATGAGGCAGTGCTACAACTGTGTCTCTTTCTCTTGTCCTGTTTCTTTCTGTCCCTTATCCTCTTATCAAAAGAAAGAGAGAGAGAAAGAAAGAAGAAAGACATGGCTACTGGGAATGGTAAAGCCCATGCAGACACTGAGCATCATGACAAACCTAGTGTCAAAACAGATTGAGGCGGGTGGAGCCAAGATGGCGACTTGGAAGCAGCTGCTGGCTTGAGCTCCCACAACAACTGCTGAAAAGGGTAAGGATACATTGCCTTCAGCAGGATGGTGAATAAGGGGTCCTAAGGATGACACTAAAGAGGTGACTATAGCACAATTTGGGTTAGAAAACAGAGAAAAAAGAAAAGAAATTTTCTGATTATTTCTGAAGTGCACCTCTCTCCCCTTCCCCTATAACCAGACCCCAGGGCCCAGAGAGTTGCCACTAGCAGGCTCCCCGCTGAGCTTTTTTCTTTACCAAGATTCCTGGCTCATCAGGGGTGTCATTCCAACCTTTTTCCTTTCTGAGAGCCAAGAATGAGAAAAAAAAAAAAAAAACTAAGAAAGAAAGAAAAAGGAAAAAAATAGCAGTGAAAGGAAAGAGTTTTGTTGTTGTTTAATTAGCTAGGAGAAGGGAGAAGGGGGAGAGTGGATAGAGGAGATAGGTAGAGTGAAACAAGTTCCTCTCCCAATGGATAGGACATCCTATCACCTAGCAATAGAAAATACACTAAGAGTTAATTTTGGTTAACCTGAAGGGGGGGGGAGGGAGACATGTATATGTAATAGTAATAATAAAATAGAACAGAGTAAAAGAAAACCCTAACAGTCAGTCTGCAGCTTGGATGGCTCCAGATTGGCTTTCAGAAAGGAAAAGGGTTGAAATGACACCCCTGGTGAGCCCGGAATCTCGGTGTGGAATGACAACCCTTCAGCTTCATTACTCAGTTGAGACCTTTCCTTTCATAGTATTCTCTAATTCCATTCCAGGTGGTTCACTTCCTAACAAACTCCCAAAACCTAGATATAGACCAGGTCCCCTGACATAGAGCATATGTTCATACGTATCCATAAACTAGGGCAAAATATATACCTGAAAGCAAAAGCACACAAGAGTCTGCAGTGCGTACCTCCCAACACTTCATCTGCACTATTCCAGCCCTTAGGTTCATAATTGTTCAACAATTTGTTTGGCTTTGTATGTTAACTCTCTTTTCAGCCACCAGGTTCCAGATGCCAGCAGGATGTCAACCAGACTTCCCTGGACAGAGGACCCCACCAGAGTGTCCTGGAGCTCTGCATCCCCAGAGTCCCACCCTACTAGGGAAAGAGAGAGGCAGATTGGGAGTATGGATCCACTTATCAACACCCATGTTCAGCAGGGAAGCAATTACAGAAGCCAGACCTTCCACCTTCTGCAACCCACAATGACCTTGGGTCCATACTCCCAGAGGGATAAAGAATAGGAAAGCTATCAGGGGAGGGGATGGGATATAGAGATCTGGTGGTGGGAACTGTGTGGAGTTGTACCCCTCCTATCCTACAGTTTGGTTAATGTCTCCTTTATAAAATAAATAATAAAAAACCACAAATTTAAATATAGTCCATATTTTTATAAAAGTTTTTAATATAGCTTCTACTCATCGTTAACACCAATGTTGTTATTATCAAAATAATTAGTGAATTTTTTCTTTATTGGGGGAAATTAATGGTTTATAGTTAACAGTATAATATAGTAGTTTGTACTTGTATAAAATTTCTCAGTTTTCCACATAACAATTCAACCCCCTCTAGGTCCTCTGACATCATGTTCCAGCACCTGAATTTCGCCCCCCCCCCCCCAGAGTCTTAGTACAATATATCAAACCAAGTCCAAGTATTGCTTTAGGTTTTGTGTTTTCCTATTCTTCAACTTATTTTTTATTATTAGTGATTTAATAATATTTGACAATATTATGGGATAAGAGGGGTGCAATTCTATACAATTCCCACCACCAGTGCCATATTCCATTCCTTCCATTGAAGGTACCCTATTCTTGTTTTTTAAATTTTTATTTATAAAATGGAAATACTCACAAGACCACAGGATAAGAGGGGTATAATTCTACACAATTCCCACCACTAGAACTCTGTATTCCATTCTCTTCCCTGATAGTTTTCCTATTATTTAATATTCTTTATTCCTCTGGGAGTATGGAACAAAGATTTCTATGGGGGTACAGAAGGTCTGGCTTCTGTAATTGCTTCTCTGCTGAACATGGGTGTTGACATGTCAACCCATTCTCCCAGCCTGTATCTACCTTTCCCTATTTAGATAGGCTCTAGGGAAGTAGGGTTCCAGGACACATTGGTGAGTTCATCTGCCTAGGGAAGTCATGTTGAGTGACATCTTTTTATTTTAGGTGTTTTTTTTTTTTAATTTATTTTGAGAGTGGTGTCCTGTACTGCTTCAGCATTTACAATGATGGGCTTGAACCCAGGAACTCACAAAGACAAATCTGTACTCTACGTGCTAAACTACTTCCCCAGTTTTGTAAGTAAAATATTAGTGGCTAAATCCAGTATCAAGTAGGATTTTTAGCTCTCTTCCAATTTTTTTTATTGTCACCAGGGTTGTAATTGGAGCTTGTTACCAGGACTTTGAATCCATTGCTTTTTTCCATATTTTATTTGATAGATGAAAGAGAAACTGAAAAGGGAGGAGTAGATAAAGAGGGAGAGAGAAAGACAGACACCTGTAGACCTGCTTCACTACTCATGAAGTGAGGAGCCAGGGCTCAAACCCAGGTCCTTACACATGGTAGTGTTTGTGTTCAACCAGGCGTACTACCTCTTGGCTCCCTCCTATTTTTTAATATTAAGCATTGGGGTCAGTGCCCTACTTTCTACATCTACTCTTAGCACTTGTGCACCCTTTTAGCATCAATTTATCTTTGACTTCCAGTTGAATATATACCTCCTGGGATATCACTAGGGGCTCGGTGCCTGCACTATGAATCCACTGCTCCTGTTGCCTTTATTGTTGATTTTAAATAGGGTAGAGAGAAATTGAAATCAAGAGAGGAGGGGAAGATAGAGAGGGAGAGAGAAAGATAGACACCTGCAGACCTGCTTTACCACTTGTGAAATGACCCCCCTGCAGGTGGGGAGCTGGGAGCTTGACCTAGGAGCTTGAGCATATTGGTGAGCAGGGATCCTTTCACTGGTCCTTGCACTTCATGCCACTGTGCACTTACCCACTGCACTACCACCCACCCTCCTGCCCAGTTGAGTATATTTAACTGATGTATTCTTCATTGCCCAAACTGGTGATTTTACCTCCTGCAAACTATCTGCTTCCCCTGCTCACATTCTGTGCTGTTTATCTAACTCTGACTTTCATAAATTTATATTGGGCTACAGCAATGACTCCTGATCAACTGTCTCACAGGCACTCTTTCCTCAATCTCATCTTTTTATTACACTTTAGTTGGAGAATGCAATTTAAAAATAGAGGGCCTGATTAAATCACCCGATGCATAAAACCCAGCAAAGTCTTCCTTGACGTTTGGAGCAAAGAGCAGCATTCCTAACATGACTGTCCTGCTGAATGCTAAGTGACCTTTCTTCAGAGCTTCATGCTCTCACCCAGTTGGTGTCAGCCTTCTTGAGCTCCAACTGTAACATTTTAGCTCAGGCTCATTTACAGTTCCATCCTCCTCAAGGGTACCACTGTATGTGAAGTTTGTCTGTACATCTTTTCCTCACTTTCTACCTTACTTTACCCTTATATGATAGTCATCAGTTTCCTAGGACAGTCTTCCATGAGCCCCCAGACAAGTACTATATTCAAAGATCCTAGATGATTCCATTTCTTTCCTTCAAAGGACATGTCACAATTCTATTTGCATCTGTTTATCTGATTATTAAAGACTCATCACTCATGAAAATGCAAGTATGAATTTTTGTGCTTTTGTATAACTGGTAATTATATCAGTAATTGGCATATCAAAGATCAAGGCCTTCCATGAAACAAATGAACCAGTGAATGAATAAATCAATGGGTATCTTTGCAATTGTTTATCTCCACTTTTTATGTATTCCTTCTCTGCCATTTTGCCCCTCCCTTTTCCTTCTCACAACTTCAATATAAGCACCCCCAGGGTTGTTTACTCAGTCATTATCCTTTATCTCCTATAGAAACACCATCTTAGTCCATAGATTTAATCAGCACACCTGTGTGGCTGACTCCTTAGCCTCAGACTCCAGTCTAGGCAGCCAGCAACTCTGAGCTGCCCACACAAATCCCAAACACAACCACCAGTTCAAGCAAAGCAGGCAGTTCAAAAGCACCCAAACACAACTTGTCATCTTTTCATGTGATTTTGGCCCTTCTGATTTTTCACCCCCATCAGGGCCATTACAACTCTATACATCCACTCTCAAAGATTTGGTACTTCTTGACTGCTCTTCTCTACAAGTTCTCACTTTCAATCTGTTGTTCCTACCAACATCTCCACACTATTCATATCATTCATTTTATGAGCTTATTCTTAACTACCATGACAAAGGGTTTGGTATTATGCATAGAGATAAAGTATCAGGAAAGTAGTAAATGAAATTGAGAGTAAGATAAGATCAGTGATGGGGCCAGATGGTGGTGCACCTGGTTGAATGCACACATTATCTTGCACAAGGACCCAGGATCAAGCCCCCAGTCCCCACCTGCAGGGGGAAAGCTTTGCGAGTGGCAAAGCAGGGCTACAAGTGTCTCTCTGTCTCCTCCTTCTCTATCTCCTTTCCCCCCTCAATTTCTGTCTCTATCCAATAAGAAATAAATTTTAAAAAATCTTATGAAAATATTTAAAAAGACAGAATCAGTGACATGCATATTAAATATGTAGATAAGAGAAACAAAGCAAAGGATTTCTAATCCACTAAACAGCCCCAGGAAGACCTTATATCTCTTATTTCTATAGTTCATCTTGAAGATCCTACATGCTTCTGGGTAAGACAGGTATCAGTCACCATATGTGGTTCCAGTGGGGTAACAGTTGGATGTGACTCAATACACAATCCTGGTGAATAAAGAAGAAAAAGCAGAACATCTAAAAGACAGGTCCTTCCAGGGGTCAGTTCCAAAGCCCCTTCACAGATGACTACATTTTTCTGATAACCACACAAACTATTCTGTAGTTCTGTTTTCAGTAACCTCATTCTTTATGACTTCCCGACTGTAGAATTATCCCTTACATTTTCTTTACATAAATGCTACTCAATGAGTAAAAGTACAGGACAGATCATGTCCCTTAATGGCACCATTAATCTTCCATAATAATGGGTGGGTGATGATTACTGTTTATGTTACCCAAGGTAGAAATGGAGTGGTGTGTGTGCATGCATGTGTGTGAGAGAAAGAGATTCTTATTTGAAGGAGGAAAATAAATTAGTGGTACATCTGAGTCAGAATGCTAGATAGAAGAAGTGGATTAGCTGTGATTATTTCTGATTATCTTAGTCCTCTGTGTAAGAGAAATGTGTGAGAACACTATGTGATTTTCATATTTGATTTCTTGAATTCCTGCAAGTGATGAGAAAAGAAATGCAGCAGATGTGATTTTACATTTCTGTTGGTAAAGTGCAGATAATTCCACAGGGTACAAGGATTACTGGAATAAAAACAAAGTATTCAATTCTAGTTTCTCTTTCAGGTTTCTACCTCCCAGGTAGCAGAAACAGCAGTATCATCTTCAAACATTCAGACAAAACCATTATCTTTGTTTTCAAAACTTAATTGTGCCCACCCATTCCCTCCCCATTTCTGTTTCTGTGAAGTTGAATTCTAATTATACAATCATGTGGATAACTGAGCTATAAACAATGGATTAATGGCTTGCAGCCCCAAAACTATTGCTGCTTTGTTCTGTTCACAGCCCAGTGACACTTAGAAAGTGGATTTTTTTTTTATCTGAAGAAATGACTCTGGAGTTGATGTGTATTAAATACTTATGAAATTTTCCTCTCTATAATATATAACTGCCATTCAAAAGTTGCATTTGCTTTTGATTTTTTTACTTTCTATCTTGTAAACATAAGGGGGAAAGTTCATGAAATATATTTGATATCTAAATCAATGTCTGTATGGAAAGAAAGGTTTTCATTTTTCAAGACCAGCGCCACATTTGCATCTCATTATACCCAATCCATTTTTTTCACTTTGATTTTTTTCAGATAGAGATATACGGAGAGGGAGAGAAACCACAGCATGGTTCCATAAATGATGGGTCCAGATCTAGGATTTTAAACATGACAAGGTATGAAAATAACTGCCCTATTAGGTGTGCTCTCTCTCAAAGCCTACAATAATTGTTTTTGCATTTCTTTTTCAATTTATTCATTCTTGTACCTAGTGTCAAAATAAGTAGAGCTCATTAAAAATTCTTTTACCCTTGTCTTTTACAAGAGTGTGTCATTGAACTTTCTTAACATTTAGTAGCCTTTGTCACTACTGTAATTAGCATTAATTGGGTTTTATTTCTGGTCATTACCCATTAATTTTGGTTATGACTGTAACTTTCTTTCTTTCTTCTCCTTCTTCTCCTTCTCCTTCTCCACCTGCTACTACTGCTGTTTCTTCTTATTTTTTTCACCAGAACACTGCTTAGCTCTGGCTATTTTTTAGATTTTATTTTTTTTTCTAACCATTACTTATTTATTGGATAAATTGAGAAGGGAGTGAAAAATAGAGAGGGCAAGAGACAGCGATACCTGAAGACCTATTTAACCACTTGCAAAGGTTTTCTCCTGCATATGGAGACCAGGGGCTTGAAACTGAGTCCTTGTGCATTATAACGTGTGTTCAACCAGGTGGTCCACCATCTGGCCCCCTCGGCTCTGTTTTATGGTGGTGCAGGGTACCGAACCTGGGACTTTGGGTCCTCAGGCATGAAGGTCTCTTTGCACAACCATTATGCTATCTATCCTTGCCCATGAATGTATGTTTCTTTAATTTGTTTTTAAAATAACATCTCATCTAGGTGATTCTGTATGCTTTTTGGTAAGGTTGATTTAAGTCCCCTTGAAGCATATGTGAATACAATTCCAGATGGTTGACAAAAGCGGTGAGTAGAAGAATAGAAACTGCTTCTAAAATGTACATTCTCACAGAAGTTGGTCCCAAAGCCCTTGTACAGGTGTTGGCAATAATCATAAACACAGAGTGCTGAACTTTATCCCCTGGGGCTTCTGACTAAGCACTTGTCCTGTTCTGGCCATATGGCCTTTCTGTCTATAGCTTTCCATGATTATAGCTCTCCAGCCTTTTCTTTCTTGAGGATCTATTTATTTAGTTAGTTATTTTTTGTATACATGACTCTTCAAGCTCTGGTATGTAGGTTGATCATTGCTTTGTTTCCTTTCTTTTTTAAAATATTTATTTATTATTAGATAGAAACATAGAGAAATTGAGTGGGGAAGGAAGAGAGGGAGAGAGACAGAGACACCTGCAGCCCAGCTTCATCACTTATGAAGCTTTCCCAGTGCAGGTGGGGAACACGGGCTTGAACCCAGATCCTTGAGCACTGTCATGTGCATGCTTCTCTCTGTGCCCCCACCACCTGGCCCATGTTCACTGTGTTCTAATCACATGCTACAGAACTGAGGGCAGCGAATTCATGTTCTCACCTCCACCAAGAGTGATGGTTAAGTAACTTAGCAAAGATGCGCAGTAGCTCAAGAGGGAATTAAAATAACCAAAATCCACTACAGGTTGGGATTCCGGAAACCTATCATAATTAAAATTCTTTAATTTTCCCCCCTTTATTCCATCTCACTCTCTACTAAATCCAGAATGAAGAAAATATTGAAGAACCAGGTATACTTACATTGCATTATATCTCTGTGGCTCCCACACCTAAAAGTTTATAATGAGGGACTTTTTTTTAATGTTAGAATTTTCCTGTTTTCCTAGCTGAATGTATTATATATACATGCTTGGTCCAATTGTACAGCAAAAGGAAGATGACACCTATTTAGGTTGGCCACCCAAATTCAGACAATTAGCAGATGTCAGATTATCTTTACAGGGTTCTGCTATAAAGGCATGGAAAGAAAAACCTCAATTAACATGACGACTTCTCTGCTCATTCATGTGTGCAGATGATATGTTCATGTACATTAGAGAGAGAGAGAGAACACAGTAGTGAGAGCAGGAAGAAGACAGATGAAGGGCAAAATAAACATATTCATAGAGTCAGAAATATAGTGGGATTGGATGACTGCTTCTGTCTCTTTACCAGGGCACACATCTGTAGAAATATATCTTCCAAAGGTTCTCAATTCACAAGACTTACCCAGACCTTACAATGGATAATGATGGATCATAATGAGAGACAGAGGGGGAGTCAGACAGGGAAGCAGCTGGAGATGAGAAGTGATGGGAGAGCACTAAGCCTCAAAGTGCTGAGGTATTTTAATCACCTCAGACTCAGCCTCAACTGCCAGCACCTTCAGAGACTAGTAACTGTGATCCTTAGCAAAAGAAAATTGGACTGGTGACATCTTGAATAGGGAAAAATGACACTTCTTGTTTTTAGGTATAAATGAGACACTTAGGCAGCCCCAGAGCCAGATAGCCCTGTAGGAATGTCCACAGGGGGTTGGTAATAGATCAATTTATTTTGTCACTGTCTAGGTCCTAAAACTAGTCTTCTCATACCACATAAAGAGCTCCTGAGGAGAGCAGAGCCTAGATATGGCATGTGGAAGAATGGAAATGGAAGTGTTCTGGCTAAATATCACTTAATCATATTTCCTCACAATTCTTTTAAAATTCATATGTCAAAAAAAGGAAAGAAACAGAAAGATGCATTTACTGATTTCAGCGACACTCATCTTTAACTACGATCAAAGCTACTGATTCTATTTGCTTTTATTTACACCATGTGAGGTGTCTCTGTGGTTGTCTGTCCATTTTCTTTCTCTGTCATAATCCTCACACTGAATAATCACTGTTTCTCCAGAGGACATCTCATATGAGCAGTTGAGGCAAGTGCAAGTGTGATCATTTTCTGGTGAAAATATAATGGTAATAATAAAAAACAGATCTCAATACCTTAACATGCTTTCTTGCTCTGTAACCTATGTGAAACCTTGCATGGTAGCTGCCCTTAACCAAACAAACTTAGGGGTAAAATTAGTGTGCAAGTTCAACTGTTCATGTGACCCGTGTGTGTGTGTGTGTGTGTGTGTGTGTGTGTGAGAGAGAGAGAGAGAGAGAGAGATGAAGAAGAAGCCAATTTTTTCCTTTTCTTTTCTTTTTTTAAAAAAAATTTTATTTATTTTATTTATTCCCTTTTGTTGCCCTTGTTGTTTTATTGTTGTAGTTATTATTGTTGTTGTCATTGTTGGATAGGACAGAGAGAAATGGAGAGAGGAGGGGAAGACAGAGAGGAGGAGAGAAAGATAGACACCTGCAGACCTGCTTCACCGCCTGTGAAGCGACTCCCCTGCAGGTGGGGAGCCAGGGTTCGAACCGGGATCCTTATGCTGGTCCTTGTGCTTTGCGCCACCTGCGCTTAACCCGCTGCGCTACAGCCCGACTCCCTATTTTCTTTGTTTTTTGCCTCCAGGGTTATCACTGGGGATGGGTGCCAGCACTGTGAACCCTCTGCTTCTAGTAGCCATTTTTTTCCCTTTTTATTGCATAGGATAGAAAGAAATTTAGAGAGGAGAGAGAGAGAGAAGAGAGAGAGAGAAAGAGAGACGGAGCTGCAGATCTGCTTTACTACTTGCAAAGCTTCCCCTTTATAGGTGGGGAGCAGGGGCTCACACCCATACCCCTGTGCAGGTCCTTGCACTTCAAACTACGTGCTCTTAACCGGGTGTGCTACCACCTGTCTTAAGAGGTCACTTTTCCCAAACAGCAGCTAACCTTTAATACAGAAAAGCTTTCTTTGTGTAACCTCCCAGGAAGAACAGTCTTGGGCAGACACTCGGTGCAATCTACACACACACACACACACACACACACACACACACACACTGTACATTTTACCACTTAGTATGAGTTTTGGTGCTTAGGGATTATACCTGCCACTTTCTGAAAGAGTGTCACCAGCTAACTGGACCTGCTTCATCCAAAGGGAGCCTGGGATCTGTGAGTAGGAGGGAGGTGGTAGTAACAATCACTACACTATCTGATTGTCACTAGGCAAGCAGTCTCTCTAGTACAAACTCATGCAGAAGTTCTCCTATCACATGGAAACTAGCTATCACCTGAAATCATTCCATCACATAGCTGCTTTTCCTTCCTTACCTGAATTGCCTTACTGTTTCTGAGGTTTCTCCAAAGAGCACTCTCTAAATAAATCATTCATATGAAAATCACGTGTCAGGCTTTGCTGCTAAGGCAGCTAGATCTCACACAAATAGTTACAAATGATGTTCAGAAAAGTTCTTAAATGCCATTTCACTGTCTAGCTCGAGACGTTTTGTTCACCAGCCACTGAACAAGCACTTTACAAATCCTATGGTGGTGCTGAATGCAAGCTCGAAATTAAATGTGGGTTTTAATGTTATTATTTTTATTCAGTAAGAGCTTTTGCAATTATTTGAATATTTTATTGCTTTTTACTCGTATAATTTTATGAAAATTAACAGCAAATTGAAAAGCTAAAGTATTCATAATGAAGACAGGAAATGTAGTCCTAAAACAAAGAACAAACAATTGACACTGAGATGAAAATCATTAGCTCTGTGCTGAAATGTACAATCGTTAGTCCTATCCAGAGCAAATAAACAAGAGGTAGCAGACTGTGATCATTTGTGAAGGAAATGAACTGAATTAAAGAACAAATACAAAAAGCTCGTCATACCACTTTGTGTGTATCACTTAAAGGAAAATAAATAAATAAAAGGAAATTGAAATTAGATTGCTCCAGGTTCATTAAAGTCATAAATGTTACAGTAGAGCACGTCTCCTGACAGAACTGTATTTAGTGTTTATGCTTATTTTAGGAGCCCATTGCATATGTGTACAGGGAAATGCATAGGAATAGGCAATTACAAAGAATGGTAATGTAAGACTCCAGTAGAAAGGGGAGAGGAGGGAGAGTTTGGCAGGTCTGGAAGCATCACAGAAATCTTCCTTCATCCTCTACAGGACCTTATCCTCAACGTGGATCAACAATGGTACGGACTGCCCCACTTGAGGAAGACAGGTCCTGCAATGAGTGCAGCCTTAGAATGTTTCCAGCTATGATCATGGAATGTGAGCTCAGACCTACAGGTTACACAGGCTCCTGTACTGAATATGCACCCCAGATCAAATCGATGAGGTTTACAGTTAATAATATTTATATACTTTTCCCATATTTGGGAGCTACTCTCTTCCCTGATCCAGATTTCTAATTCTATCTCCAACTCTGACACCAACTCCCAGACAATACCTTTGGTCCACCTGCATGTTAGCTGTCGACCTCAGGCAAAAATTTTGTAAAGTCATGGGACCATTAGAATATACCTTAAATAGGGAGTCGGGCGGTGGCGCAGCAGGTTAAGCGCACGTGGCGCAAAGCGCAGGGACTGGCTCAAGGATCCCTGTCCGAGCCCCCGGCTCCCCACCTGCATGGGAGTCACTCACAAGCGGTGAAGCAGGTCTGCAGGTGTCTGTCTTTCTCTCCCCCCTCTCTGTCTTCCCCTCCTCTCTCCATTTCTCTCTGTCCTATCCAACAACGACGACATCAACAACAATAATAGCTACAACAACAATGGAAACAACAAGGGCAACAAAAAGGAAATAAATAAATATTTTTTTTTTAAAAATGAATATAACTTAAAGAGACCTACTAGCTTTTTTTTTAAAAATGGAAACCCCAAATCTCAGCTGCTATATTCTTATCTCTAGGTTCCTCATTATTAAACAATTTGTTCTGCTTTATATCTTAATGCTTTTTCAGCCACTGAGCTGTGATGCTACAATGATGCCAATGTGACTTCCCTGGGAAGACAACGTCACCAATGCACCCTGGAACCTCACCTCTCCAGAACCCTGCCCCACTAGGGAAAGACAGAAACAGGGGAGGAGTATGCATCAACCTGCCAATACCCAAGTCCAGCAGAGAATTACAGAAGCCAGACCTTCCACCTTCTGCATGCCGTAATGATCCTGGGTCCATACTCCCAGAGGGATAAAAAATAGAAAAGCTTTCAATGGAGAGGATGGGATACGGAACTCTGATGGTGGGAATTGTGTGGAATATTATCCCTCTTATCCTATAGACTTATTGATCATTATTGAATCAATAAAAAAACATGAAAGAAAAGAAATCTCCCTTTATGTCCCTATGGTGGGTGTGAAGACTCTGCTTTCATCCATTGTAGCATTCTCTAGACTCCTCCTGGTCAGGACTTAGCATGCCAGAGGAACCAGGGAGGTCACTGCCCCCAGTACAAGACTCTAAATAGATACACACTTACCTAAGGCTCCCCCTCAGCCTAGCCAAAGTGTTCTCAGGAAACCACTGGAATCTGACACAGGCACACCTCCTTCCCAATATCTTTTCTTTTCTTTTCTTTCTTTCTCTCTCTTTTTTTTTTTTTTTTTGCCTCCAGGGTTATTGCTGGGGCTCAGTGCCCTCACCATGAATCCACTGCTCCTGGAGGCCATTTTTCCCCCTTTTGTTGCCCTTTTTGTTGTAGCATTGTGGTTATTATTGTTGTTGATGATGTCGTTCGTTGTTGGATAGGGCAGAGAGAAATCGTGATAGAAGGGGAAGACAGAGAAGGGGAGAGAAAGATAGACAGCTACAGACCTGTGGCTTCAACTGGGGTCCTTACGCTGGTCCTTGCACTTTGTGTCTCTGTGCTACCGCCTGACTACCACCCCCCAAATCTCTTTTCCTTCCATCTCTCCTTTTACAGATGACAGGGTTGCCTGTGTACTGTAGGCTCTCCCAGCTTTTCTACTTCATTCTTTACAGGTGTTGCTTCCAACAACTATTTCATCCATTTAATATTTTCTGACACATATTTCTTCAAAAATCCAAACTGACACAAAGAGGTAAGTTAGACATACATGTATTCATTAACTATTCACTGAATTCCCTCTAAGAAATACTCCCAGAGAAATGACGATAGATATAGAGTACAGGTTTTGTAATTTCCTGCCATTAATGGATAAGAATACACATCAAAACAAATTGCATCAACTAAATAATCAATGTTTTAAATGGGCATCTGATGTCTGACTTCACGACCACTTTAACATTTAGAACAAATAAAGGAAGGCTTCAAGAACAACCAACATCTAAAACACCAAGAATACTAAATGATGGTGGAGATATGGAGCAATAGGAATTCTCATTCATTTCTGGTGGGAAGGCAAAAGGGTACAGACTCCTTCAAAGACAGTATTATAATTGCTTACAAGACTAAACTAGCAGCTATCCTTCTCTTTGGTATTCACCTAGAAGAGTTGAAAACTCATGGCTTCTTTCTTAAGTTTTTATTTATTATTTTAATGAAAGATAAGAAGAATATACAGAGAAAGAGAGAGAGACTAGAGCACTGATTAGCTCTGGCTTTTGGTGGTGTTGGAGATTAAACCTAGGAGCAGAGCCTCAGGCTTGCAAGGCTTAGGCTCTCTTCCCAGTCTGAAACTCATGTCTTCTAAAAAAAAAAAATGGAAAAAAAATCTCCGTATGAGACTGGATCCATAAACTGTGCTTCATCTAAAGTTGCTATCAAATCATGAAAAAAAAAAGGAAGACATCTAAATGCATGTCACTGAGTAAAAGAATCCAAACTAAAGAAAGTACACACAGTATGACTCCTACCATGTGGCATTATGGAAGGGTAGAACTATGGAGATAATAAAATGTTGAGTGGTTGCCAAAGGTTAGGAGGGAGAGAGAGATGAACAGGTGGAGCACAGAAGATTTTAGAGTAGTGAAACTACTCTGCACGATACCATGATGGTGAACAGACGTTGCCATCGTAAATCTGCTGAAGTCCACAGTGTATACAAGACTGAAAGTGAACTCAAATGCAAAGCATGGACTTTGGATTATTATGACAGGTTGATGTGGAGCCATCAGCCATAAACTATGTTCCACGTTGATACTTTTATTGCTAACAAGGGAGCCTATATATGAGCATGGGCTAGGGATCTAAGGGAAATTCTCTACTTGCTGCTCAATTTTCCATGAACATAAAACTGTTCAAAAAGAGAGTCTCCTAAAAGTGAGAAGAAAAAAAATAAATCAGTCTTCAGACCACAAAAGAGCCCTCAGGTAGTAAGAACTCACTCACATTTGAATTTCATGTGCTTCAGACAGTCTAGTTTATCCCACTGGGTTTAGTTCTCTTACCTAGAAAATCAGATAAAATAGTTCTTATATTGCAAAAATGTTATAAAGATAAAATAAAATGACTTATCTGGAGATGCCTTATATAGAATCAATAGAGAATAGTATCCCCCCTGATAAACACAAGGTTTGTTGATTTATCCACGGACAATCTGTAGAACACTGGATGGTATACTGAGGTTGGAGGATGAAAAACAAAAGCATTTGAACATATATAAAAAATAAAATTTCGTGTTAATATAACTACTGCTTTCCTTCCCCCGTATCAGAATCCCAAAGGATCCAGCTGCAACAGTGAATATATATTGTGTGTTTTCTTCCCAACTTTCAGAGTTGTGAAAAAAAAATCCTTCCTTAATCTAAATTACAAATGCAAAAGCAAGAGCTGTCAATTTTAATCTGAATCTTCTCACAGATTCATCATATTTCCTAAAATTATTAAAATCCCTAATCTGTCAAAGAGGAAGTATCAATGACCCTTTATAATATTGAGGGGCCTAAACATCTAGCAAGGCAATGGTCCTTGGAGCACAGCATCAGTGGAATATAGAAATCTTATAGAGGAGGTTGGAAATACTCCAGGCTGCAATATAGGGAAGGAACTTGAAAGCAGGTGGCGGATTTTAGAACTGAAGTGATTAGAAGACAGGAAGTTGAAGAATGGCCAATGTAACAAGTTGTGGAGCTCGGCTGGCTCTTGTCTCCTGCAGAAGCTCTCACTTGCACACTTAAGGGAGGCGAAGGCCAACAACTCTCTGCTGAGATGCTCCACTACAGGCCCTTGAGTTTAACAAAATAATCTCCCCATACCTCACATTAGGGATGCCATTCAAGGTTCCATAAAGTGGACCAAGTGGATAGTTGACTTGAATTTAGCTGGGAAATTCTGAAGTACTACCCTAGCTCCAAAGGTCGGTATGGAAATTAAGGTTTTGGTTGCATCCATCCACACTTCATTTTAACTTCTCTAGAAAGCTCTTGCATCCAGTATAAGCTCTTCCACACAGCTGTTGATCTTAAAAGCAGTCCTGATAAATGTGCTGTACACAAATCTATTAGCCTTGCTTTATGGAATGCAATCCTAGTCATCAATGCTGTTAATTAGCATCAGAAGCATGGAGCGAATGAAGTCCATCACAGTCACGAGATCCAAGAACAATGTATGAGAGAACAGTTTTAAACAGGTGTATTATGGTTTATGTCATCAGCTACTAGCCCTTAGTAAGAACCTATACAAATACATATTTCAATTTTAAACTGAAATACATCCTAGGGAAAAAAAATAATTCTCTCAGGTCAATGGGGCTGAATAAAGATCTAACATTCATTAAAAATAATGTCATAATTTAATGAATAAATAACAACCAGATCAATACATGTTAAACACTACTAAAATATACTCAAGAGAAGGTTTCTATTCTAGAACCTACATAGAAGGGCTTTGTTAGTGCTTATTAGCCAGGCAAAATTGGTCATAACAGTTATTAATTTCAGTGGTTTCCAATTGTCCAGAGTAATTTTTCCAAGTTGGAAATGTGCACATTATTGAATAATAACTCAGTTGTTAGGACTTCAGATGGAACACTTACATTATTTTTTGTATTTTTTTAAATTTATAAACTGAAAATATTGACAAGACTATAGGATAAGAGGGGTACATTTCCACACAATGCCCACATTCTACGACACCTTGTAACCCTGATTAATTCCCTCAGCTGGTCCTTATCCTTTTCCTTCTATTAATACAATTATTTATTTTAAATATTTATTTATTTATTCCCTTTTGTTGCCCTTGTTGTTTTATTGTTGTAGTTATTTTTGTTGTTATTGATGTCATCCTTGTTGGATAGGACAGAGAGAAATGGAGAGAAGAGGGGAAGACAGAGAAGGGGAGAGAAAGATAGACACCTGCAGACCTGCTTCACCACTTGTGAAGCAATGCCTCTGCAGGTGGGGATCTAGGGGCTCTAATGGGGATCCTTATGCTGGTCCTATTTATACAATTATTATAATGCTGAACCTTAACTGCACTTAGCCAATTTTCACTGACAGTATAATATATATATCATGACACCAACCTGACTTCCCTGGGTAGATGACCACAGAAATGTGTCCTGGAAGCCCACTTCCCCAGATCCCTGCCCCACTAGGGAAATATAATAGAAACAGGCTGGGAGTAGGAGAGAGAGAGAGAGAGAGAGAGAGAGAGAGAGAGAGAGAGAGAGGGAGGGAGAGAGACAGGAAAGTTTTTTTTTTGTTATTGATCTAATAATGACTGAAAAGAACATAGGACAAGAGGGGTACAATTCCACACAATCCCACCACCAGAGTTGCACATCCCTCCCTTCCATTGGAAGCATTCCTATTCTTTATCCCTCTGTGAGTATAGATCCAGGATCATTATGGGGTACAGAAGGTAGAAGATCTGGCTTCTGTAATTGCTTCTCCTTTGGACATGGGTGTTGGCAGGCCTATCCTACTCCCAGCCTGTTTCTATCTTTCCCTAGTTGGGTAGGGATCTGGGGAAATGAGGTTCCAGGACACATTTCTGTGGTCATCTTCCCAGGGAAGTCAGGTTGGTGTCATGATAGCATCTACAACTACACATGCTTCTAGAAAACCAAGAGGTATTTATTTATATTTATTGACAATTTATTTATGTGTCAGACATATCAAGTATATTAACTCATTTATCTTCCCAATTATAGTTGAGGACTACCAGTCTTATCATTTAGATGAGAACTTAGATACATGGAGGTATAGTATCATTTGCTCCACGCCTTACCTTTATTAATTATCAGAGTTTATATTTGAACTCAGTTTATCTAATTTCCAGAGTCTATTCTAGTAAAAACCAATATACTGGAAAAGTAAAAGCAGAGGGGCAGAAGCACCTGCTTCATGAAACAGAAGACCAGACAGTAATCAGTATGCTCACTAGCCTGAGAACTCGTTCTGGGGGGAAAAAATCAATAATAGTATTTTACAATCTCGTCTGTTATTTACTATCAGCTCCACTTAGTAAGAAATCATATCTATTTAAGCTTTATCTCTAATCCTCTAATCCTTGGACAGAATTTGAAAGATAAATATTCAACACACACACACACACACACACACACACACACACACACACACACACACAGTGAAGTAATGAAGTTGATCAAGGAAGTAGCAGTTTAAAGTCCTAGACTTTATCTTTTATCTTTCATTTCATTATCTCTCCCCCCACACACCATTTTCCTACTTTTATGTGCAATATCCCTTGTTTTGCTAGAAGCGTGTGTTGTTTCAGGAAAGATTTTGATTATAAATATAAATTCCAAAATTAGTCAATGTTCATCTTAGGACTTTTAAATTAGACCCTGAAACCCCCCAAATAAAACAGGAGTCTTGAGAAAAGATGCATCTTGAGGCTTTAATTTTAGTATAATTGATTTTTTTATATATTTACTTATTTTCCCTTTTGTTTCCCTTGTTGTTGTAGTTATTAAAGTCGTCATTGTTAGACAGGACAGAGAGAAATGGAGAGGGGAGAGGAAGACAGAGAGGAGGAGAGAAAGAAAGACACCTGCAGATCTGCTTCACCGCCTGTGAAGGGACCCCCCCTCCTGTAGGTGGAGAGCCAGGGGCTCAAACCAAGATCCTTACACCGGTCCTTGCGCTTTGTGCCATGTGCGCTTCACCTGCTGTGCTACCGCCCGACTCCCGTATAATTGATTTTTTTCTGTAATACAGAGCCAGGAAAAGCCCTTTCATGATTTAGATGTGGGTAAAATCTTCAAAACTGGGATTAGAATGAAAAAGAAGAAAGCAAGAATATAAAGTTGAAGTAAAAAATATACAGAGCAGAAACTGTGGGCTTCCAATGTGATTAAAATTCCAGCCAGAAATAAGAAAAATAAATAGGTGTGGGGGATAATGGAATAGAAAGGGAGTACAAAAAGGATGTAAATAAAGGGAGAGACAAAAACAAACAAACAAGCAACAAACAAAACTATTCAGATATGGTGGCCAGAATGCTTTCTGTATGAATCAGAACATGTACAACAGTATTATAATATATGAACCCTCCCCCAAGCAATACTATATTGAAAAACAAAAATAAAACTCATATGGATATGGAATAGAAGAAAATCAAGTAAAGATAGGGAAATCCTATTAGTATCCAATATGTAAAATAACAGTTATCTCTAAAGGAAAAAAATGTTATATTGTTATCTCCACAGCAACAGTGGAAGTCAAAAAAGAAATTCTGGAATATGAGATTTTGTAACTTTGTTTTTTGTCTTTATTTATTAGCTAGAGACAGCCAGAAATTGAGAGGGAAAGGGGTGGGGATAGAGAGGTAGAGAGACAGAGAGACACCTGCAGCCCTGCTTCACTACTCGAAAAGCTTTCTGTCTGCAGGTGGGGGCCAGGGGCTTGAATCCAGGTCCTTTCCCTTTGTAACATGTGCTCAACCAGGTGTGCCATCACCCAGCCCTATTTGTGAGATTTTGAAAAACAATAACTGTGGGGTAAAAATTCTAAATTCACCAAACTAATTTCAGCAAGAAGATCCAATGAGCAATTTTTCTACCAACAGAGACAACATCTGTCAGTTAAAGTGAAATGAAGACTGCAAATAAGGTGTAGGAACCCAGCACAGCAAGGTCAGTCTAAATACACCAAACCAGTCCAAGTTAATCCCATAATGACATCTTTAGTGCCAATGTATAATGTCAAAGTGATATTTTTCATTAATTTGACCTCATTATAGGTGTAAGTTTTCTATTGTTACAACTACAGTTAACCAATAGATTTCATCCCTTAATATTATATAAATTTATTTTATTGAGATTCTGTTAGCTTGTACCTAAAATCAATGGGCAAGAATGTATTCCTCCCAGAAGCTCTACAGAATGAGCCTCTCTCTCTCTCTCTCTCTCTCTCTCTCTCTCTCTCTCTCTTTCTCATTGCTAGTGAGGAGAACCCTGTAGAGGTACTGGGTGGGGATATCTTCCTTGACTTGTAGCCTCACTTTTCCATCTTCAAAATTTGCAAAATTGGAGCAATTCCTTCTTATATCATTCTTTTATTTTCCCCTCTCTGTCTCCCTCTTCTACTTGTAAGAACTCTCAAGATCACATGGGGCCCATTTAGCAAATAAAGAACAATCTTCCCATCTCGAGGTCATTTGATCAGCAACCTTAATTCCATTTACCACCTGAACTCTTCTTCGTCATCATTACATGCCATCCTTACATTTTCCTGGGATTAGGATGTGAACATCCTCAGAAAACCATTACAGTAGGCTTTGGATTCTCTTCATCATTTTATAATATGCAGCATACCATGTCCAATGTTTTTTTTTTCTTTTGGCAAATTTTTAAACACCTTTAAACATCTGAGTAACTCTGAACACCAACCTGCCTTACATTGTGGTTTTAATCCTTTTGGTATCAAATTTACTTTCACTCTTCTTAAAATTACTTTTAGGGCATTAGTAAAAAAGCTCCACTTAACTCTGGATTTTAACCAGAGTGTCAATGTATATAAATAATCAAAATGATTACATTTTTCCATAAAAATAACTGTTTTCTTTTTTGTTGTTGTTTTGTTTTAAGTATTTTGGGAGAATGCCATTGTCTTTCTGTCATGGATTGATTCTTGATGCATTTTTATTCAAATTTATAATCTGCAACAAAGGCTGCATTCCATGACACACCAGAGAAGTTCATTATTTCAGGTCAATCACATTTAGAAAGGTATGTTGCTATTTCTCATTAATTAGAATAAAATAAGATAAAATAATTATAAACTAATTTATGATAATTTAGGTTATTATAATTGATATCATCAAGCAAATGAATTTGAGGACAACAAATATTTCCAACTAAAATTTATTCAACTTTATTTATGTTTAATTTCTGTTATAAAAATTTAAATTCAATCAAGTCTTATTTATTGAAAATAATCTGCAAAGAGCTCATACTACCTAAATCAAAAGTACAAAATTTAATTATATAAGGTAAGTCAGGTTAAATTCACTGAGTTCATTTTAAATTACATATAATTTTCTTTCTTTTCTTTTCTTTTTAGCCTCCAGAGTTATTGCTGGGGCTCAGTGCCTGCACTACAAATCCACTGCTCCTGGAGGCTATTTTTGCCCTTTTGTTGCCCTTGTTGTTTATTGTTGTTGTTGTTGGACAGAGAGAAATGGAGAGAGGAGAGGAAGACAGAGAGGAGGAGAGACCTGCTTCACTACCTGTGAAATGACCCCCAGCCCTACCACAGGTGGGGATCCGGGGCTTGAACCTGGATCACTATGCCGGTCATTGCACTTAACCCACTGCACTACCACACGGCCCCGAATTATAAATAACTTTAAGATATCTTATTGTTACATATGTACACTTCCTGTGTCAAAATGTCTTTGTGTAAGTGACTTCTGGCAAATTGAATGCTTTGAATGTCACATTTTCTTATCCTTATCTATGAATAAAACACAGTGCTGCTTATTTTGCTGAAAACTAAGGGTGACATGACACTTTTGAACTATCATTCCATTAACTATAAAAATTAGGAACTTTTTAAGTAAAAAAAAGGAAATTGTAATTTTTTCAAAATCTATTAACTTTTATACTCTCCCATTTTCCTGAACATATAGTGACACTTAACATAATTTCATATATGGAAATTAATTTTAAAAACTCATACTCTCAATTTACTAATGAACTATTGAATAAACTCTTTTTAAGGTAAGTTTATTTCAACAAGAAAGGATTTAATTAAACTAAATAATGAGCATATACAAATACTAACATATAAATATTTTCTTTCTAAACGTCTGTACATTTTTTAAAAATAGTCATAAAAATGACATCTTTTTGTATATGTACTATCTTTCCACCAAAAAAGCATAGTTTGTATATAGTGAGAGTTTAAGGTGCCAGGCAGTAGTGTATCTGGTTAGGTGCACACACTATAGCACTCAAAGACCTGGGTTCCAGCCCCTGGCCCCCCACTTGCATGAGGAAAGCCTCATGTGTGGTGAAGCAGCACTGCAGGTGTCTCTCTCCCTCTCTCTTTCCCTTCTCCTCTCAATTTATATGTGTCTCTATCCAATAATAAGTAAATAAAAATAAAATATTTGAATAATATTAATAATAAAGGGTGTCATGATGCTTGTTGAACTGAACTTATTTTATTTTTTTAAGTATTTTATTTTTGGAGAGATGCAGAGAGAGAAAGACACAGAGAAACACCAGAGCACTGCTCAGCTCTGGCTTGTGATGAGGGGGATTGAACCTGGGACTTTGGAGCCTCAGGCAAGAGAGTCTGTTTGCATAACCATTATGCTATCTACCCCAACCCTGAACTGAACTAATACTATTACCTACATATATATACATAATAACGATGGTTTTGTCAAGCAATCACTTACTGAGTATTTCTGTATTAATATAATAAATCAAAAAAAATTTTTTTAAGAAAAGATTAAGAGAGATATAAACCGAGAATGTAACAGACTAGTCTACTGATCTCTGTGAGAGCTGTATCTTAGTCTCTTGGGAGTATGGCTTTGGAGAGCAAAGTAGAGGCACTGGATCATGCTTCACTTGGTCATCTCCTCATATCACTCACCTGGCTCATCAGTAAGCAACCCATCAACTAACTCATGGGATGATAACAATTCCAGGGTGTCACTTTCCATTAGCTTTGATAGTGTTGTAGCTCAAGTGTAGTATATTACCGCTAACTTTTCCCTACTGTCTGAATCATGTAGTTGAATATCCAAGCACCGAATTATATACTGTACTACCATTCCATTACTTCTTTAGTCTCTGGTTGCTGATTGTGTCATTGTCATAGCATATTTCTCCTTTTAAACGGTTGTGAATACCTATCAACAGATTATAAGGATTCCCTTTTCTTCATATTTTTACCAGAAAGTGTGGCTACATATATTTGTCCTTTTTTGGTAACAGGCTTCCTAACAGAGGAGAAGTGACTTAGTTATTTCTCACTGTAACTTTTTATTGGGATTTTCATGATAGTCAATGATTTTATTTATTTATTTTTTTGTCACCCGGATTATTGCTAGGGTTCAATACCCATACAATTCCACTGTTTCTGGTGACCATTATTTTCCATTCTTCTCTCTCTCTCTCCATCTCTCTCTCTCTCTCTCTTTCTTCTTTTTCCTCCCTTTATTGATAGAGGTGAGAGACAGATTGAAAAAGGTGAAAGAGAGAGAGAAAAACACCTACTGCACACACAGCTCCTGAGGCTTCATCCCTACAGGTGGAGACCTGGGGCTTGAACTTGATCCTTATGAAATAAGGACATGTGTGCTCTACTGATCGAGCCATTACCTGAGTGCCACTGCTTATCATTTTGTGTATTTGATTGCTTTTGGTATAAGAGTGGAAGAGAGAGAGCAAGCCCAGAGCTTTGCTCAGTTCTAGCATATGGTGGAATTGAACTTGGGACCTCAAACATGAGAGTCTGGTATGCTATCACTAGCACTATCTCCCTGGCCCAAAAGACTCTTTCATTAAAGCAATTTGCTACTAATTTATAATTCATGAGGATTTATGTATTTCATATAGTCACTTATGAGTACCAAAATATTTCTGAAACTGACTATGCTTTAAAAAAGCTTGTTTATACTTTGTGATTCTAATTCATCAGGAGCCTTTCAAGTTGATACAGTTTCTGTTTCTCTACATTCTTTCATATCTGCTAGTATTTATTAAGTAATTTCAGAGTTACTGGGGGGATGCTGTGGAATATTTATCAGAGCATAAATACCTCATATGATTTAAAAGAAATATGTAATTCCTGGGTATTTGTTTTGAATTTTTGAAAATTAGCCAATTACATTTAATATACAAATTTATCTACAAAACTAGGATCAATAAAATTGATTTAATTCAAAATGTTATGTGCCTAGGAATTTGGCAATTATCCATTCACAATACAAATAATTTTTTGCAGGAACGAATGACTCATGAAATTTAATATCTGATCATCATACATTTCTCAAAAACACAAATATGTTTCCTGAGAAAAGACTATAGGCGTTAGAATTAAATGCTCACTTTTAGAGAAAAATATTTAAGATGTATAACAACATCTTAAACAGTCTAATATGGGCTGGGGAGACCATAATGGTTATGCAAATAATTCTCATGCTTGAGGCTCTGAGGTCCCAGGTTCAATCCCCTGCACCACCCTTAGCCAGAACTAATGAGTGCTCTGGTTTTTCTCTCTGTATCTTTCTCCTTAAAGACTGTATGATACATGTAATTCTTTTCTATGAAGTTCTTTAGAAGCACAGCATTCTCATTCATTCACACCTCATACATAAAGTGATATCACATACCTCCAGTGAGCAAAATATTAAATTTGTGCACTTGTTCTTTAACCCTTGGAGTAGCGATCACAGTAGTGAGTTTGGGAGTTATTATATTTGTTTCTGTATGGAATTCTACTCAGTATTTACTGTCAACCATGAAAAATATCTACCCTGCAGAATACTATAAGTAAATAACTTCATTGCCTTTAGAAATCTAAATTATGGGGAGTTATACAGAAAGCAAAGCACACTTTAGTTTGACTTCATTACATACTATATAAAAATGTACTTAACTATATGTCTTGATAGAGAGATGAAAGTCAGTGATGACATTCAACACAATTTCCTCTGTGTTTAACTTGCTGCATGAAGGGAATAAATATTGCACACTGTTCTGTCAGAGAAAAAGATACTAGATTCCATAGTGCAGCACTTTTCTTGAAGCTAAATTTAAAAGACCAAAGGCAGACAAAAAGAAAGATATGTGTAGGGAATATAAACGAGGCAGAACCTGGTTTTATAAAATGATATTTAGGAGAAAAGGTGTAATGCTACGTCCACAGATTCAGACTACAGAGCCTCTACACACAGATTCTCTGCTTTTATTTTTAAATCAAAGAGTTACATGACAGAAAGCTGACAATAGAAGTGTTTGGAAAATTCAGTACTATTATCTTGAAAACAGTGACTAAGAGAAATGGAAAGGCTGCATTTTTTTTTTATCTGCAGAAAAGCAAATCCAAAAGATTATTACTTTTATCTCTCGGTGATATTGCTATTGGCTTTAATTAAATATTTCTCTCACCAACACTCAGCCTTTACATTTGTAATTAACAATATGCTTCAGGAAAAAAAGAGAGTCCAATGGACATGTTATGATTTAAAACTATACTGATTTTGATTCAAAAAATGTGAAAAAAAAATCTGAAGGGGGAAGCAAACCATATAAAATCCACAATGACCACTGTAAAGAGGGCACTTCAAACTTGAAACTCGATTGGCATTAGTGTCTCTATACTTCATGGAATATTAGGGCACAGTAAAAATAGCCACTCCTTTCAGTTACAGCCTAAGAACTTCCAGTCAGTTCTGCTGTGAAATATTAAAAAATAAATAAATGCCACTCAGCTCAAATATAAGTAGCTCCGCAAAATAGGCTGTATATTCCCCCTCAAGGAAAGAGATAGGACTAGTCATCTGCAATCTCTTTGTGAATGTTTTATTCACACCTGAGGGCTTTGGAAATGTGTTGTCATAAGTATCCATGCTTTCTATGCACCTAGACATCACTTTGTAAGGCGGTGTTTCAAGCTTTGAATATTGAGTTCCTCCTACCGTCTCGTTCACATTGAGTCACAATTTTGCCATGAAAGTGCTTATACCTCAATTTCTTTGCAGTTTACCCTGCTGAGGGAATGGAGACATTAAGACTGAGATTTAGCTAAGAACTATGTTTTGTGTCTGTGTGTTTGTCTGAGATGTGCTGACAGGAGAAGCTGGTTCTGCAGTTACCTAATAAATTTGACATATGTGTGTGCGTGTGTGTGTGTGTGTGTGTATGTGTACACATAAGCATATGTATAGAGTTAAATTTATAGCATTAGTGTTTCATTATGACATTTTCAGTACTGCTCGATACGAGGAATTTTTTAATTATTACTTTTAGTAGTGATTTAATAATGATTGACAAGATTGTGGGACAAGAGGGATACAATTCCATAGGATTCACACCACCAGAGTCCTGTATCCCATCTCCTCTCCTCCATTGGAAGTTTTCCTATTCTTTATTCCTCTGGGACCATGGACCCAGGATCATTATGGGGTGCAGAAAGTGGGAGCTCTGGCTTCTGTAGTTGCTTCTCTGCTAGACATGGGTGTTAGCAGGCTGATCTGTACTCCAAGCCAGTTTCTATATTTTTCTAATGGGACAGAGCACTGAAGAGGTGAGGTTCCTACTAGACATTTCTTGTTACCCTCGTATAGCCTCAATATTTATTACACTTGCTAGCTAGGTGCATTTAAGTTCTTTACACATTATTTTACTTACGACCCATAGCTTTCATGAGCTGGAAACTACTAGAAGCATCTCATTTTCATAGATGAGGTAACTGAAGTTCAGTGACTTTCTTATGGTTACAGAGTTAGCATGCAGGTGAGGTCAGTATTTGAATCCAGTCATGGTTTTAACTAGAATAGCATTAGACCTCAATTCTTTAGTATTTAATATCTATATCAGTGTGCTTTGATTAATACTTAAAAAAAAATTCTTTCCTGGAAGTCAGGCAGTAGCGCAGCAGGTTAAGCGCACGTAGTGCAAAGCACAAGGACCTGCATAAGCATCCCGGTTCGAGCCCCTGGCTCCCCACCTGCAGGGGAGTCGCTTCACAAGTGGTAAAGCAGGTCTGTAGGTGTCTTTCTCTCCCTCTCTCTGTCTTCCCCTTCTCTCTCCATTTCTCTCTGTCCTATCCATCAATGACGACAACAATAACCACAACAACTAGGGCAACAAAAGGGAATAAATAAATAAACAAATAGTTTAAAAAAATTCTTTCCTTTTTCTCCTTCTCTCTGTTTTTCCTTCATAAATACATAAATGCAACTGGCAAAGAATTCTCCTTAGCACACCCAGTTAAGCATACAGAGTTCTATGTGCAAGGACCCATGCAAGGAACTGGGTTCAAGCCCCTTATCCCCACCCGCAGCAGGGTCACTTCACAAGTGGTGAAGCAGATCTGCAGGTGTCTATCTTTCTCCCTCCTCATTTATCCCTCCTTTTTCAATTTCTCTCCTATTAAATGAAATGATGGGGGGGAAAAAAAAGAAAAAATGGTCTCCAGGAGCAGCGGATTTGCAGTGCTGGCCCCAAGCCCCAGTGACAGGAAAAAAAAAAAGTATTCTCCTTGGGAAGAATTAAGTTCTTTATGTACATGGAGTCAGTTTGTAGGCCCATCCAATACTTAAGAATGAGAATAACTCTTGCATAAGATAAACAAAGAATCAAGTACTTGGCCAGAATTGTTTTAACACTAAAAAAAAAAAAAGGCAGAAAGATAGGAAAGTTAAAAAAAGGAGTTTAGGGAAGTAAGCTAGGGAGAATGGGGGACACGGGCATACTTCTCTGTGAGGGGCACTTCAGATCCCCTCCTACAAGCTCAATGATGCCATAGAAAATTTTCAAAACAAGTTGATTTCTAGTGATGTATCCTATCTGTGCAGTTCTGTTCTGTGGCAAAGCAAAGAAGAGCAGTTAGAGAAAGAAGCCAGAGGTCAATAAAAGAAGATAAGTCCATAAAGGCAAGGCACATGCTTGTGGAGGGTTTTGTTTTGCAAACATCAGCAGAGTAGAATCTGAGTCAAGTGGAAAGGCATCCACAAGAATGGGCACATAGATCTACATTTCCATGTCTTAGTCTCTTTCTATTCCTCCTTTTTCTGCCTGTCTGTCTTCATTTTCTGTCATTCTCCACCTCTTTCCCTTCTTTTCTCTTTTACTTTCTCCAATCTCTTTCTTTCTTTTTAAATTTTTTTTATTATCTTTATTTATTGGATAGAAACAGTCAGAAATCCAAAGGGTAGGGAAGATAGAGAGGGAGAGAGAAAGAGAGACACCTACAGCCCTGCTTCACCACTTGCAAAGCTTTCTTTCTGCAGGTGGGGACCGGGGTCTCGAACCCGGGTCCTTGTGCACTGTAACATGTGCACTCAACCAAGTGCGCCACCACCCGGTCCCGCTCCAATCTCTTTCTTTCCTTTAACAAATAATTTCAACTACCTTCAAAATACATTAAATATAACTCGATGTGGTCCGGGAGGTGGCGCAATAGATAAGGCATATCGGACTCTCAAGCATAAGGTCCTGAGTTCAATCCCTGGCAGCACATGTACCAGAGTGATGTCTGGTTCTTTCTCTCTCTCTTCCTATCTTTCTCATTAATAAATAAATAAAATCTTTAAAAAAATAACTTGAATTTTAAGTTGGCATCTATAAACAAAGGCAAGGGAACTCTTGATTAAACAAACAAAAAAAGGCCAGAGTAAAAGGGTAGACATGCAAATTATAGACAATATTTTACACAGCTATGCTCAAGGTACGTTTCTAACATGAGCCCTTCCTGGCTGCAGAACAAAAGGGAAGTATGTGATCACAAGCTCCATCTTGAATGCAAGGAAATGAGGACTCATTTCATGGTATAGATATAATCTTTTTTCTGTTACTTCATGGCTTGTTTGATTTTTGATATATTGCAAAATTTCCCTCTTGGTTCTTGTGACATGTAATAAATCCGGTTTTCAGATGTTTTGCCACGTTGCCCAAGGTAACTAACTACATTTCTCAAAGAAAATCCCTAGTTTCATGTGTGTCCCAGCCCATTGTTGGATGGGAAAGGGTGATAATCTGGTTGAACACTCTTTCAGCCTGAGCTGTTACCTTGCCTAATTCCTTTCCTCTGAGTGTGTCAGCACCATTTCACCCATGGATACAATGCACCACGTTTACGTCAATGCTACTTGAAGATGTCTGTTGATAATTTAAATCAATGTCTAATGTTGGAACTCATGACAGCTATCGATCAACTGACAGTTATAGATCAACCTGTCAATATCCATGTCCAGTGGAGAAGCAATTACAGAAGCCGGACCTTCCACCTTCAGCTCCCATAAAAAAAAATTTGGTCCATACTCTCAGAGAGACAAAGAATAGGGAAACTTCTAGTGGAGGGGAGGGGATATGAAGCTCTGGTGGTAGAAATTGAATTGTATGGAGTGGCACCCCTCTTATCTCACAATACTGTCAATCATTATTAAATCACTAATAAAAGAAAAATTAAATAAATGGGCAAGTATATACAAATGTAGATAGATGGATATAGAAATAATAGTCAACCCATATCTGTGATCTTGGGA
This sequence comes from Erinaceus europaeus, assembly GCF_950295315.1. NCBI lineage: Eukaryota > Metazoa > Chordata > Mammalia > Eulipotyphla > Erinaceidae > Erinaceus > Erinaceus europaeus. Next base: position 15,484 of record NW_026647514.1, on the reverse strand, counting down.
GAACTAATTCAGTTTCCAGTGATGGGAATGGGGACACAGAACTCTGGTGGAAGGAAAGGTGTGTAATCATACTCCTGTTATTTTCTACTTTTGTATATTAAAATATTAGATAAAACAAAGATGAATAGTAATCATTAATAAAAAGTTTTTAAAAATTATTCAAGTTCCCACTATACCTTATAGAAAAATTCACTAACATATGGTTCAAAAAACTTTATAGAATTATCAAAAAAGTAAAAATAAAACACAAATAAACCTCTGAATCCTCTTATATATATTTACTACTACATTAAAATGTCACTTTTTAAAGATAAAAATAGAAACATATATAAACAAAAAGGCCATCATTATAAAACCTGGTATTCTTTGAACCCTCCCAAACATTTTACTATTGCACGTCTATGATAAAAGAGAGAATCCTGACATAAGCCAATATCCTATAGAGAAAACAGTGTTTTATCAGGGTGTTCTAGCAAGGTTGTTTTTAGTGTGTAAAACAGAAGGCAGTCTGTCCATTAGCTTAGATGAAGAGCAGGTGACAGTCAGACAATGACAACACAGTATGTTGCCACTCTATTTTATGGTTAAAAAGTCTTTAACTACGATTCTATAGACTTGTGAAAAATATCTCAGTAGCGCGAAGACTCAATTCAGTCTTCATGCTCCCCCTCAGTCACTGTTTTCTCTGCCAGAAACAACCACTGTCATGGTATTTTTGGTTAGAATTTCCTTGAATTTCTTTATAGTTATAACAAGTGAGTGAGTGAGTGAGTGAGTGAGTGAGTGAGTGAGTGAGTGTGTGTGTGTGTTAATATTACATATTTTTTTGTATCCTGTTCTGTAGATTCCACATATGAATGGAAATATCTAGTAGTTAGTTATCTCTCATCACTTTATTTAGTTTGTTAAGCATAATCAGCCCTAGTTCCATCCATTTTAGGACATACAGATGTTTTTATATTGCAGAATAGTATTCCATGGAATATATAACTCATAACTTCTCTAGCCAGTCATCTACCGATAGGCATTTAGACTATTTTCACTCTTTGGTGATTATGAATAAAGCAGTTATGAATATAACGGTGCATATCCTTTTGAATTAGTGTTTGAAAGTCCTTTGGATAAATGAATAAATGCCTAAGACTAATACTACTAGAACATTAGGTAAGCCCATTTTTTATTTATTTAAGCAATCTCATATGATACATTATTTATTCCTGTCATTTTCTGAGGTATTAAATATTTTACTGTTGTACTGATTTTCATTTATTTGATCAATCAAAATTATAAGCATACTGTGATCACTTAGCCACTTAGCAATTACTCTCTTTTGTAAAATGCATACTGAACTACTGTTTTCATTTTTCTATCAGTTGTCTGTAACTCTGTTTTTAATTAGTAAGGCTCCTTTACACATATTGATTAGGATTGCTTTGTTTTCAATATGTGTCAGATATGGTTTTTGCAATTTCATGCATTTCCTTTGCAATATTTATTAATAGAAATGAGTATTTTATTTATATTTTAATTATGACATCTATTTTAAAATGTTTTCTTAGTTGTAAATTTTCATGTCAGTAGTTAAATATTCAATATCACAACATTGTGTACTTCTTCTCTAAAATGATTTTATTTGAACTTTATCAGTTAATTTTTTATTTACTTGTAAAATTCACCTAGAGTGGCTTTTGTTTGATTTTTCTAGGTGAATGTAAATATAATTCAATAATGCCAGCAGTTTTTAGTCTGGATAACTTCAAAGCTTCCTCAAATTGGGAAAAAAATATTTATTGTTTATTTTTGATAGACACAGAGAGGCAGAATGGCAGAGAAAGAGTGAGAGACCACTGCCCTGAAGTGTCCTTCAGTGTAGTAGAGGCTTGACTAGAATTTGCCTCTTGCACATGGCTAAACAGCTCAATATCTACTTAGGCTATTTCCCCAGCTGATAGTTAGATTTTTGTAGGTCCATGTGGGTAAGATAGGAGGGTTTGTCACCTGTTAGGTAGTTTACTTAGCAAGCAGACTCTTAGAGATTAGTATATGGGTGCTTTGTGAGAATGCATGATCAACACCAAGAAAAAGAATAGGGAAGGGAAAGACAGTAACTGAATGGAAAGGAACAACAACAACAACAAAAAGTTTGGTTGTGAGGTAATCTCAGCGAATGCTTCTACTAACCTCTGAAGCTGAAATGACCATACTTAACTTAAATTAAGAAGTTTGGGTCTACATATCTCCATCTTGTACAGTCAAGGCCACTTCTAGAATGTGTGAGTCTATGTAAACAAATACATTTTTGGGGGGAGGCCTGGGTGTGTGTATATAATTTGACCTTGAATATAAAATCCATAGACCTCTAGTGATTTCTGATGAACATTTAAAATGACAGAAGAAAGCTACATACTTTGTTATTATCTGGTTAGAGAAGAACGTACATGGGGGTTAGGAGTAGATATGTTTCTGCTGGGTCCAGGGACTGCCTCTTTGCTGTTTCCACTACCAAGTGAGTCACTTGTGGCTACTTACTTATTCTCTCTCCCTTTTTTTTAATTATCTTTATTCATTTATTGAATAGAGATAGTAAGAAATCAAGAGTGAAAAAGGAGACAAAGAGGGAGAGATATAGAGAGACACCTGCAGCACTGTTTTACCACTTGCAAAGCTTTCTGCCTGCAGGCAGGGACCAGGGTCCTTGTGCATTGTAACATGTGCTCAAAGAGGTGAACCACCACTCAGCCCCTCTTATTCTCCACTTCCATTGTCTGTGGGAAAAAGTTAGATCCACTGTTATTACTCAGTGCCACGGATTTTTGGAATCTGTTTTGAAACACTATAAATCTTCTTGCCTATGCCATTCCTTAACATCATTTATCTAATGCTAGTTCTATCACTACTATGATACTATCTCATCCATTATGGTGTTTAAGAATGCTGGTGTCTCATGACCTTATCTGAAGTGGTTATTATGGTTTGTTGATGATACCTTTCTTTAAGTTGAAGTTTTACCCAGAGTACATAGGAAAGTGTGAATGTTAATTCTCTGGTCACATTAAATCACTCAGGGTTTTGTGAAAGAAAACATGGTAGAACATTGAATCTTGTCTTATAGTATATTGTCTAGGGACAAACCTCTATAATGGAATGTAACTCTGAGAGTTAAACACATATGATTCATATGGAATGTAAGAATAGATAAGGGATCTGTAAACTAAGAAAGAAAAGTACTTACTTTCTTACAGGGAATATTTCCATTTTTTTCTGGTACAGTTTCAGATTGGCTTAGAAAAGCATGGAGTAGGGTAAGGATAAGGGTTAGCTGATTCAGTAAATGAAATACTGTTCTAAAATAAAATGAGATAATATTATCTTCATTTATTGAGTACCTCTTAGTTAGACATAGATATATAGTAACAATTACAAATTTATCCTTTAATATTTATAACCTGAGTATAGAAACATACCAATAGGAAATATATATTTCATTCACAAATTAATTTATTTTACTAGTGATTTGATAATGATCGACAAGATTGTGGAACAAGAGGGGTACAATTCCATACAATTCCCAGCACCAGAGTTCTGTATCCTGTCCCTTCCATTGGAAGCTTCCCTATCCTTTATCCCTCTGGAAGTATGGACCAAAGATCTTTATGGGGTGCAGAAGGTGGGAGGTCTGACTTCTGTAATTGCTTCTCCACTGGTCATGGCATTGACGGGTTGATCTATACCCTCAGCCCATTTCTAGATTTCTGTAGTGGGATAGCATTCACAAATTCTATAGAGAAGTCCTCTTGTTATTAATTTTGACTGTTGCTCTGATCATCTGTATTTCCATACCAAAAAATAAGCCTCTGAAGGCATTTGTATATGGACTTCCACCCATCATCTGGCCAAGTGATGAGTGTGTGAGTGTTTAGTAGAAGTGATTTTTCCATAACTCTGGGAGGTGGTAGAAGCATAGATAGTTGTGATGAGAATAGTGTCTAGTGTAGTGAATTGCATACACTTTTTAGTCCTCTGAAAGAATGTCAAAATTATGTAACTCACTTATTTTTAGATTATATTTTATTTGTCCTATGACTTTGTATCATAACTCTAAGTAGTTCAAAGTGTTGTAATAACTGCCATCTTGGGCTATAGAATTAGCATATGAAAGTCAACACCATTCCTTTATTCCAGCATTATGAATGAAGAAGAAATTCAGAAAGCAATTCCTTGTACTATAGCAGCAAATGTAATCAAGAATCTGGAATAAACTTAATGAAAGAGGTGAAGGACATATACACCAAAAAAGTATGAGTCACTCGCTGTTCAAAGAATCGAAAAAGAAACAAAAGAAATGGAAAGATAAAACATGCTCATGAATTGGAAGAATTAACATTGTTAAAATGACAATCCTACCCAGAAACATATACATATTTAATGCCATCCCTATCAAAGTTCCACTGAATAGCTTCTAGGCTATCTAGAAAATGTTACAAAAGCTTACCTAGCGTCACAAAGTACCTAGGATTACCAAAGCAATCCTAAGACATAAATACAAAACTAGATAAACCATATTTTCGGAACTGAAATCACATTACAGGGATATTGTCATCAAAATTGGCTGGAACTGGAACAAAATAGACACACAGAGCAGTAGAATAGACTTAAGAGCCCATAAATAGCAACCCTGCCCATGTCTATGAACAAGTAATTCTGACAAGGGGGCCCAAAATATTAAATAGAGTAGAGAAAGTCTCTTCAACAAACAGCGCTGGGAAATTTGGGTTGAAATACGAAGATGAATGAAACTAGACCACCACATACCACCATGTACAAAGTCAACTCCAAGTGGATCAAAGACATAAACATTAAACCAGAAGCCATCAAATACATAGAAGAAAACATCAGTGGAATACTTCACAATGTTTGTTTCAGAAATGTCTTTGAAGACTCAGGTCCAAGTGCAAGGAAAACAAAAATAACCCAATGGGTCTGCATCAAGCTGAAAAGCTTCTGAACATCAAAGGGAACCATCACCAAAACAGAAAGATGCCCTGCAGAGTGGGAGAAGATCTTTATACAATATACTTCAGATAAAAGAGTAATAATAATAATAAAAAAACAGAAAGAATTCAGTAAACTTAGCACAAAAAAGGAACCACATGGATCTGAACAGAAACTTCACAGAGGGATAAAAGACACATGAGAAAGTGCTAAAAATCATTTATTTTCTGAGAAATGCAAATAAAGACAACAATGAGACACTACTTTTCATTCTGAGAATGTCAATGTCATACATTAGAAAAGATAATAACAACGAATGTCATAGAGGTCATGGGGAAAACAGGACACTTTTGCACTACCTGTGGGAGTATAAATGGGTTTATCCCTTGGGGCTAGGCAGTGGCGCACCTGGTTAAGCACACAGATTAAATTGGCCTTTCTCTTGTGGAAAGCAGTCTGGAGATTTCTCAAAACACTAGAAATGAACTGACCCTGTGACTCAGCAATTTCCCTCCTGGAGATTTACTCAAAGGAAACAAAATTACTTATCAGAAGAGATCTATGCAAACCTATGTTCATAGCACCACAACTTGTAGTAGCTAAAACTTGAAACATCCCAGATGTCAAATAGCAGATGAATGGCTAATAAACCTGTGGTATGTATACACTCTGGAATACTACTCATCGGTGGGTGGAACTTAGATAAGACAAAATGAAAAGAATAAATACATAATGACCTCACTTATAGATGGTACTTAATAAATAGAGTCAGGGAAGGTGAATTCAAAGTGAAACATGGTTGGGGCATGGTCAACTGCATCAAAACAAATGATTCTAGAGAAAGAGGGGGAGAGAGAGGATGGACAGAATCTTGGGGCCCTGATGAATTATGATGCAAAAGTTTATGTGTGAGAGTAGTCTGCAGAGAACTACATAGGGAGATGAGACGTTGTATTTATCTGTCAGTGACTTCACTATAAACTATTAAGCTCTTCCCCATAAAATAATAAAAATGAATTCCCTTTTAATTTTTTTAATTATCTTTATTTATTTGATAGAGACTGAAATTGAAAGGAAGGGGGGGATATAGAGAGGGAAAGAGACAGAGAGATACCTGCAGCATTACTTCATCATTTGTGAAACTTTCCCCCTGCAGGTGAAGACCAGAAGCTTGAACTTGAGTCCTTTCATATTGTAACCTATGTGCTCAATCAGGTGCGTTACCACCCAGCCCCTAAAATACACTCCTTAGTCAAGTAAGATACATGTTAAAATAAAAATTAAAAAAAGAACGAGAGAGAAAGAGGGGGCGAGAGAGAGAGTAAGAGGGAAAAGAGAATGTTTTGGAATACTATTCAGTTGTTAAAAATCACAAACACGTTTCCTTTGCTTCATGTTGAATGGAACTTGAGGGAAATCAAATCAGATTAGATAAGTCAAATGGATCAGAACAAATACTATTTGATCTTCTTTAGAGGTAGATCTTAAGGAACCAGAAGAGAAAGAGAGAACACTCAGTGAAACTTACATTGGGTGTGGTATATTACAACTAGGCACAAGACTATGGGGAAGGAGGGAAACGGAGTTGTTGGACAGGGTCTTAGGGTCCTGATACATGATGGTGGAAGTGAACCTAATTTGTGAGTAAAGGTGTTTTTGCAGACACCACAGAGAGATGAGAAATCATGCCCTTGCATCAGCAACTATACTCTAAACAATTATATCCCCAAGATAAATGATTAAAAATATATCATGAAAAACCTGCTGTGTTGTGTTTATTTGAATTTAAATATAAAATCTTCTCACTACCCTCTTAAATAATCTCCAAAGAATTTTAAATACCACAGTGCTTTGATAGTTACCACCATCTTCATGATTGAAGAAATACTTGAGAAAGCTGTTTTTGCATTGAGAAATTTCTAATCAGTACTCTTTACACACACATTTACGTTTCTTTACACTGGCTTATCATAATTTTATGCTGATATGTTTTAAAATTATTTGATTATGCTAAAATTCTCAATGATAAGTATAGAGAGATTAACTTTTTAGTTCTAGATTCATGGGATTTTTAAGATTCAGAAAATACTCTCTGAGTTAATTAGAATTATGGTCATTGATACAGAATTCAATAAAAATAAGTATATCAAAACTTTAATAAAGAGCTTTATTATTTTAAAAAAAATATCTTTTTAGTGGGCATGTGAAACAACTCATTTCAGTAGTAAGCTGCATTGGATCGACCTTCTCATGGTGCATCCTGTGAGTACCCATTCATTGGGGAAACTGACGATCCTTCCTAGCCGACTGAATCCACATGGATCCCAGTCACTTTCAAAGCCAGCAACAAGCAGCTCCTGACAGCTTTCAACCTGACCTGTTGACTGCCTACGGAAGAAGGGCAAATGCTAGAAGAAGAAGAAGTAGTAAGCTGCTTTGCTGTACGCATGACTCAGCTTCAAGTCAGTTCCCCCTGGTACTGAAGCAAGCTTTACTACTGTGGTCTCTTTTCACTCTCTCTGCCTCACTGTCTCTATCTAAATTTTTTGACTTTATTATTGATTTGAAATGGTTTTATGGTAAATAATTTTAAACACAAATTTTTGTTTGAGAGCCTGGAGAAATGGCTCAATAATATGGTTGTGCCTTGCATGTATGAGACCCTAGATTCGATCCCAAGAGTGACATAAAACAAACAGGAAATCATAATGGTAGCAAATTGCTTTGCCCTTTCACTTATGCTTGCTTCTAATAATTGTTAGAGATCAATCTGTTAGATATATGGATGGAACTGTCTCTTTTCAATTTAATCCCTTACTAACAAAAGATTATAGGCTGTTGCTGCTGCTCCTGCCTCCTCTTCCTCTTCTTCTTCTAGCGTTTGCCCTTCTTCCGTAGCCAGTCAACAGCGTCAGGTTGAGCCTGATGTAAAGTTTCGAGACCTCCTTTGAATCTGGAGAGGTGGCAGTCGTTGACTATGTGGGTCATAGTCTGTCTGGAGCTGCAGGGGCAGTTCGGGTCATCTCTGGCTCCCCAGCGGTGGAACATAGCGGTGCACCGGCCATGGCCTGTTCGATAGCGATTGAGGAGGGCCCAATCATAACGTGCTAGGTCAAAGCCGGGTTGACGCTTGCAGGGGTCTGTGATGAGGTGTTTGTTCTTTACCTCAGCTGACTGCCAACTCTGTTTCCAAGAGTCTGGAACAGAGAAGTTCAGTGTAGGCGTAGGGGACCAGATTGGGTGACGAGACGTCAAGCCTTGGACAGGGTGGGCGAAGATATCCGCGTATATTGGCAGGTCCGGTCGAGCGTAGACGTGGGCAATGCACTTAGATGATGCCGCATCCCGACGAATATCTGGCAGGGTGATGTTGCTAAGAACTGGCAGCCATGGAACCGGGGTGGAATGGATGGTTCCAGAAATGATCCTCATGGAGGAATATAATTTGGAATCGATCAAATGGACATGGGGGCTACGGAACCATCCTGGGGCACAGTATTCTGCAGTGGAATAGCATAATGCCAGAGAGGATGATCATAGTGTGGAAGCGCTCATGCCCCATGAGGAGCTGGCCAGTCTTGCAATGATGTGATTCCTCGTGCCCACCTTTGCTGCAGTTTTTATGAGATGTTCGTGAAATGACAGGGTGCGATCGAGAGTAACGCCAAGATAGACTGGCTGGGCTTCATGCTGGATTCTCGTATCGCCAAGCTGCACATTAAGCTCACGCGAGGCCGAGGCATGGTGTAGATGGAAAACAGATGATACCGTTTTTGCAGTGCTAGGGATTAGTCGCCATTTTTTACAGTAATCAGATATCAGAGACATATCTTTCCTCTTCTTCTCCTTCTTCTTCTCTTCCTCCTTCTTCTCATTCTTCCCTTTCTTCTCCTTCTCCTCCTCCTTCTCATTCTTTCTTCTTGTTCTTGTTCTTCTTCTTCCTTTACTCCTCCTCCTCCTTCTTCTAATTCTTCTAATCATTTTATTGAGGGGCTGATGGTTTATAATTCACTTGTTCACACATGGGTGTAGTTTTTCACCTGTCCATAATAAGTGTTTGCAAAACAATCTCTCATCTGCCCATTGTGGGTCCTTTTCCAAATAATTCTGTTCTGTTCCTGCTTGCTATCAGTATAAACATTAAAAAAAAATCTGTCTTCATTTAGGTAGCTGGGTAGAAATTGGTCAGTTTTCTTATTAGTAATGCTACTTAATTTCTGTGAGCTTCTGATTTACATACCTATCACCCCCCAAATTACTAAGTATTTTTGAACATCAGGAAGTATTTTTGAAACATAAATTGGCCCTACCTCAACTGTGCTTAAAGTAAAAAATGTAAAGACGTTTAGATGTTAAACATGTTACTTTAGCAATGTAGCAAATCAGTCCTTCCGTTTCTACAGTTAATCCTAAGTCTAGTCTGTGTGTGAATGTTTGTGTGTGTTCTAGTGGTTCATGATTTTACTATCCATAGGGGTAAGATGATTGACTGGGAAAGTGAAACCAGAGGAAAAACTTGTTCTTAGGTGGATCAATATATCTGATGACACATATGAAAAGTGTACTTCCAGAAGTGAGTTATCTTAAAAACTATTTACATCAATATCCTCTTTGGAAATCATTCCAGGGGGGGGCTATTAGTATGTCAATTGAATAGTACTAAGCAAGTATAAGTGAAATTTTTGTTTGTAAAATTGTAGTGAATAAATAATATATTTAGGGGGGCGGGTGGCGGTGCACCTGGTTGAGCGCACGTTACAGTATGTAAGGACCCAGGTTCAAGCCCCTAGTCCCCACCTGCAGGGGGAAAGCTTCAAAAGTGGTGAAGCAGGGCTACAGGTGTCTCTCTGTCTCTCTCCCTCTCTATCACCCCTTTCCCTCTCTATTTATGGCTGTCTCTTTCCAATAAATAAATAAAGATAATTTAAAATAGTAATAATATATTTACATCTTTGAGTTAAAAGTTTTTTACTGTGCCTCTAGTTTAAGATGCTATTTGATGATGGGTACATACATTTTTTTTACTCTGATTATATAAACAATTCAGACCACAAAGGATTGCTACTGTTTGTCGACACTAGAATTAATAATAATTAAAGAAGTTGGACTGACGTTGGCAGGTGTGTGTGGCAGTTATAGAGCTTAAATTAATTTTAATTATGAACTGTTTCTCTTTTTTGTAATAACTGAAATATTTTCTGGAACCCCAAACAGAAGTTCTTTGGCTGGACCAACTCACCTTTCTCAAGTATGACAAAACTGTGCCAGTAGTAGGATGTTACTTTCAATATGAAATTATGGAAACATTGACTTCCATTTTTTTCATTCTCAATCTTCTCTTTTTCTGCTTTACCAGTAGTCAAAAGGATGATTTGGAAATGCAGTATTTTCTCTGAAATCTACCTCTCCTTCATAGTATTTCTCTTGAAAGAAATATTGATGTTCTGACAGGTACAAATCATGTCATATTTGTCTCTTATTCTCCCACTGATAATGTTTTCTCTGGCACCTATTAGGCATTGCATCTTGAAGTGTTAACATTTTGCAGATTTCCATCAAGTTATCTTTATTGAATAAAATACTAGTGAAACTTACTTCTTATAGAAAGTGTCAATCACAGCATTTGTAAGTCACCACTTAAAAATCAACATTTTTCAGAGACAAAATAATAAAATGTTGCTCAAATAAACAGGTAATTTTTTTCCTCCCAGAAACCCATTAGTGGGATTTGCATAAGACAAAAAAATTTATATAGCACAAGCTCCTAGCCTAAACTTCCATTAAGCCTCTATAGAGGTATAATTCTTACACTAATATCATTAATGAGATCAAATAGTTTTTAATCTCCCCCGGGTAGCATGATTTAAAAATCTGATATAAAGGTTACCATAAAATACCTTAGTTTATTTAATTTAACTATAAAAAAAGAACTCTGATTCAATATCTTTCATGTTGTATATTTAAAATTTTAACAATTAATGTGGTACAGGGAATTCTTTATGCTAATGTTAGAGCTCCTTGGTTGAGTCCTAACACCATTATCTGCTTTAATGAATAATTCATTCCCTGTTGAAACTTAACTATATCAATTTTTACTGGATATGAATGAAACTTTGAAGTGCAATTTAAGTTTAAAGAATTTCACATTGGAGAGAATTCCCATAAACCATCACAAAGTGCTGTGCTGGCAGTATTACCTAGCACTTAAGTCTGACTGCTTTACAGAAAGCTCATGTGAGGCTCTACATTTTGTTTCTTTTGTTAAAAAAAAAAAGATAGTCTTCATTTATTTCTGAATTCTCATACTCTAAAGTTATATTTCTACCCTAAATATCTAAGCAATAGGCTCTTTATTTTAAGGTGAAAATAGGGAACCATTGCAAAGAAACCTGACATTCCAAAGCAATTTACTACAGATTGAAGCGTTTTCTAGGAAAGAGTTCCAACATTAGAGTTCCAAGTTACAGATGCCACCATGATGCCAGCCTGACTTCCCTGGGTAGACGACCTCACCAATGTGTCCTGAAGCCCAGCCTCCACTGAGCCCTACCCCACTAGGGAAAGACAGGAACAGGCTGGGGGTATAGATCAATGCCTGAACAACTGGGAGAAACTCTACAAAAGCTGGTTAAAGGCAAGAGAGTGGCTCATTTTAATGATGACCTTTTTTGGTCAATACCAGGCCACCCCATCATCTGGGGCTCTAATCAAGGAACCCTTGAATTCCCACAGAATCTATTAGATCCACAGAGGGATCTAATAGATCCCTCTCTCCACCATCAATGATCACTGCCATCAAGAAAATCATCATAAGTCCTATTACAGGCATCTCCAGGATCTTGCCCTCACTGTAAAGCAACAATGGTAGGGACTGCCCCACTGTCAGAAGGCACACTGAGCCAGCTTATTCTTCTACTCAAGGAATATTGGTCCTGAAATGAGTGAAGCCTAGATTGTTCCTAGCTGTGATCATGGACTGTGAGCTCAGACTGACAGGGACTCAGAGGTCACTCAGCATCCCATGCTAAATATATATATATACATATATATATATGTCAGATCAATGTAGTAAACAGTTAATGGTTTTTGCATCCCTTCCTTATGTTGGGAAGCTACTCTCTGCCCCAAACAAATTTTCTAGCCCTATTTTCCACTCTGACACTATCTTCCCAGAAATACTTTTAGCCCATCTGCATGTTAGCTATCAGAATCAAGCAAAAATTACTAAAGTCATGGGCCCTTGAAACATACCTAAAATAGGCTCCCTAGCTTCTTTCAAAACAATTAACCCTAATTTCATCTGCTCTATTCCTACATTTTGGTTCCTGTCTGTTAAATAATTTTATTTTGCTTTATATCTTACCACCTTTCAGCCACCAAGTTGCAGATGCTACTATGATTCCATCCTGACCTACCTGGGCAGGTGACCTCACCAATATGTTCCCAGAGCCCTAACCTACTAGGGAAAGGTAGAAACAGGCTGGGGTTATGGATCAACTTGCCAACATCCATGTCCAGCAGAGAAGCAATTATAGAAGCCAGATCCTCCACCTTCTGCACCCCATGAAGAACTTTAGTCCATATTCCCAGAGGGCTAAAAAATAGGGAACCTTCCAGTAGAGAGAATGGGACACAAAATTCTGGTGGTGCGAACTGTGTGAAATTATATCCTTCTTACCCCACAGTCTTATTTATCATTATTAAATCACTAATAAGAAAATAAAAATAAAAACCTTGAAAAGCGAGTATTTATGGGAGTCGGGAGGTAGCACAGTGGGTAAGTGCAGGTAACACAAAGCACAAGGACTGGTGTAAGGATCCTGGTATGAGCCCCCGGTTCTCCACCTGCAGGGGAGTCACTTCACAGGAGTTGAAGCAGGTCTGCAGGTGTCTATCTTTCTCTCCTCCTCTCTGTCTCCCCTTCCTCTCTCCATTTCTCTCTGTCCTATCCAACAATGAAGACATCAATAATAACAATAATAAATACAACAATAAAACAATAAGGGCAACAAAAAGGGAAAATGAATAAGTAAATATTTTAAAAAGCAAGAATTTATAAAATATACACCAGGTTGAGTCAGTAAACACGTTATATCAAAGGCTCATAGGACATTTGCTAATGCAAGGTTTCTAAGTCTGGGGAATTTAGAATTCATATTTGCTGTTATCAGGTAAAACAGCTTGTATTGAACCTAATATTCTTAATGTATTATGTCCCTAAATTCTCTTCAGATAAAAGTGCAGTAAGCCATATGGTGAGGGAAAATTTATTATTATTATTATTATTTATTATGCAATAAGTTAGCTTTTCCCATTTCTGTTGGAAGGACATTATATTCAAGGACATCCCTGTACCTGATAACTCTGACAAGGCATGAAATGTTCATCTTTATACGTCTGTAATAAACATATGCAAAGTGTTTCTTTCCTTTTTGTCTGATGGCTCCAGGCTGTTGATCCTGGAGCAAAATAATCCTAGTCATGTGGCACCAATTATCTGATCTGTAATGTCCATGTTCTCCAAACGCCAACAGTCTAAGGAAAAATGCCAGCTTTTTTAAGGGCTTCTTGTAATTTGGGTACTTGATTAACCAACGATTGACAGTATTCAGGGCTCTGCTAGTTGATTATTCTGAGTTTTATATTAACCAACAGCTGGTCTGCTCTGGAATCATATCTGAAGATGTGTTGAAAAAATCAGAGGGTAGCTCTGACTATACAGAAGGAAAATTTAAAGTAGATGGAGCAGAAAAGAAGGAATAGGTAGACATTTTTTTTATTGACAAGGAAATATTTCTGTTTTCCTCCCAAAGGTTCATCTTATCCATTTCATAAGATAGAGAGCATCACATGAATTAAGTAAAATAAGTTAATTTTAAGATACAGACTGGAACTGAAATTTAAGTGAAGAACTTAATATCAAAAATACACATACTAATTTTAATGATACCCACCTGTAAATGATATAGTGTGTTAATGTAATGGTACTTAAATAAAAATGATTAAAATACGTAAAGAACTTTAATAGTGGAGCCAGGTGGTAGCACACCTGGTCAAGTGCACATAGTAGTATGCTAAATGACCTGCTCAAGGATCTGAGTTCGAGCCCCTGTTCCCCACCTGTATTTTTGTCTCTGTTTTTCTATTTGAAAATATCAGCTCAGAGTGGTGAATCGCGATCCAATGGCAAATACACACACACACACACACACACACACACACACACACACATATAGCTGGTAAACAAATGAAAATATACTTAACACAATCATTCATTAGAGACAAATCAAATCATAATGAGACATCACTTCATACCCACCATGGTGCCTATAGTAATAAATTTAAGAAAGTAAACAATGCTGATGAGAATGCAAATAACTCAGCACCCCAACACCTCACTGGTGGAAGTATAAAAGGTTTCAACTGCTGAGTAAAAGTTATGCAAAAAAGGTAAGCTTGGTGTTATCATTGTGAGCCACAAATGCTCAATTAAGTAGCACTCTCTCCCAGCTCAACCACTTTTCAGAGGTCAATGCCATCCAAGTTCAACCTGTTACAGGTACCCTCCTTCCCCAAACAGTCCAGAGGCATTCTTAGCTAAATTAGGAACATATCGCCTCCCAGATCATCACAGCAAACCATCATAGCAGAAGGAAAGTTAATTCCATAGAGACCTAACTCCCTGCAGTGGAGCAAGATGATGGTTTAGTTCTGCTATGATATAAAATACAAATAATATTTGCCTCAGAAACAAAGACGTAAAGAGGTTATATTAAAAAATATTTGTGAACTACTTCACAGACTACCTACAAGACTCCGTAACACTAACTTTATTCTACTTCTCATCTCCTATACATTAAATCTAGAAATCCCATACAACATTTCACTAAAAATTTCCTTTTTCTTTTCCTAGTAACAGCTACGATCTCTTACGTTCTTTCTACTCACCTCTCTATTTCACCATTTATGCTACTGAACTGACATTTCAGTCCCTTCCCTCCTTTTAATGAGCTTACACCGAAGTTTGAATTACTACCTTAGGATGGATTCAAGGGTTTGAACAGATTCTATTCCTAGAACTAGAAAAACTAAGGATGCTGCTTATAGTCACTGAGTTACATATTTAGGCCAGGAGAATCCAAAGAGTGGCACTGGGGTGCTTGGAAATCCGGACAAAGGTTTAACCCCGGGGGCTGTGGAGACCTGTGCCTCTCACAGAAATCAGTAGTTCCTGAGATCATTGTCCACCAGGCCACAAGTATTATTCCTCTTACCTAAATTCTAGTAAAAGGTCAACAAATTTGCAAACCAGAAATGGCCATCTCACAAAACAAGCATATATAAACTCTATGTCAAACATAAATACAGATACATTATAGATCCCCTAGAGAATTCCTTTAAAGTCAATACTGAATGATCATCTACTATAATGTATCAAAGACGTAGATTCCATGACTAGAAGGGCAGAGTAAGCCTTGCAAGCATGAGAACC
>NW_026647513.1:0-48195 GCF_950295315.1 Erinaceus europaeus | reverse complement strand
AATAGATAGTATAATGGTTATGCAAAGAGACTGTCATGCCTGAGGCTCCAAAGTCCCAGGTTCAATCTCTTGCACCACTATAAGCGAGAGCTGAGTAGTGCTCTGGTAAAAAAAAAAAAAAAAAGAATTTGGATCCATAGTTTCAGAGGGATAAAGAATAGGGAAGCTTCCAATGGAGGGGATGGAACACGGAGCTCTGGTGGTGGGAACTTTATGGAATCACACCCCTATTATAGTTACGTCCCTTAAAATCTTGTAAATCAGTATTAAATCACTAATGAAAATAAACATAAAAAGGCTATTCTTGAGGGTCACCTTTCTGTTTATTTGTCTCTATGCCTTATGCATACACCATATTCTTGTTTCTAATCAATATTTATTTATTTATTTATTTTATATACCTTTTTTTGCTTAGATTGAAGGACCATATACTAAGCCTATGGTCTGTGCATTAAAAGTTTGAGACATTAAATCAGTTTTCCCCCCTCTCATATTAATTAAATAGTGATTCATGAGACTACAAGTTAATAGGAGTGTATATCAACACCATTCTCACCACCAAATATTGTGTCCCAATTACCCCCTTTCCTGGATCCCCCCAGTGAAGCTGAACATCTACTCTCACCCTCCACCCAGAGATTTTTCAAACCCAGTCAGATCCTGCTTTGAGTTTCCCTCTCTGTCCTTCTTTCTCAACTTCTGTTGATGAGTGGAATCATCCCATACTCATCTTTGTCTTTCTGACTTAATTCACTTAACATAATTCCTTCTAGCTCCATCCAAGATGGGTCAGAGAAGGTAGGTTCATTGTTCTTCATAGCTGCATAATATTCCATTGTCTAATCAACATTTAACGCGATTAAATAAAACAAAGCAAGGGCATGAAGGGTTTCTTGTCTTTTCCTCATAAAAATTACTGGATTTTATTATTTATTTGCTGCCAGAATTTCTGCTGGGAATGTCACACCACTAGGATCCCACAGCTCCTAGCAGACTTTTTGTTGTCAACATAGAGAATAAGAAACAGAGATGGAGAAGGAGACAGGCAGAAGAGAAGAGACACCACAGCCCTACTCCAGCACTCATGAAGTGCCACCTTGCATGATGCTACATGTGGAGGCTGGAAGCTCACACCAGGTCCACACACACAATTCTCAGATCTTTGTTAATGGAATCCTTACAAAAGTGCAGAAAAGCTGATATGGACGTGGGATTTGCTATAAAGATTTAATTTTGGGGGGTTGGGAGGTGGTGTACCCAGTTAAGCACATATATTACCATGTGCAAGGAACCAAGTTTGAGCCCCTGCTCCCCATCTCTGGCCTAGGTTGGGGGGGATACACTTCACAAGCAGCAAAGCAGGTCTGCAGGCATCTATCTTTCTCTCTCCCTCTCTATCTCCCCTCCCTTCTCAATTTATCTCTGTCCTGTCAAATTAAAAAAAAATAAATCAGAAAAGGGAAAAAAAAACAAACAGATTTCCTTTTTTTACCAATTGAGAGAGAGTGAGAGAGGAAGGGAGAGAGAGAGGGAGAGAAAAGAAAGAACCCCTCTCTCCCCAAGCTAGAGTATTAAGCAAGAGACTTTTTAAAGAGGCAGAGAAGAGGCACATGAAGATAATGAGAGAGAACAGGGCACCAAAGCTTCCTCAGTGCAGGGAAGGCCAGGCTTGAACCTGGCTCACACACATGGCAAAGCAGGGCCCTAGCCAAGTTTGCACTTTTACTGGCCTGAGATATGGACTGATAATTGTTGTTTTTTTTTCCCCAGCTATGATCCAAACTCCTTTGTTCTTGCTTCTGATCTGCTCACTTTCAAAAAATTAATTATCTTTACTTCTTGGATAGAGACAGCCAGAAATTAAGAGAAAAGGAGAGACAGAGAGGGAGAGAGAAAGAAAGATACCTGCAGCAGTGCTTCACCACAGGGGAAGCTTTCCCCCTGCAGGCTCGGACCAGCGTCTTGAACCTGGGTCCTTGCACACTGTAACATGTGCACTCAGCCAGGTGCATCATCCCCTGTCCCCTTGTGACCTGTTTTCCCTGCCCCAGGAATTCTGAAGTTCCAGACAGCTAGTTCTCTAGGATGTCCTATTTTTCTCTTTTCAAAGGGTACATTTTCTTGAACTGCATGTTGTCTCCAAGTCCTATCTGTCCCAAATGCTTGGTTAGCTCATCTTTTTGGTATCAAGGTACATTTGGATTTAACCAGAGGTTTCCATAAGCTCAACTTCCCTCTCTCCTTGTGTTTAATGGGGGAGGGGGTTTATGGACAATGAGAGATGCAAACCACCAGTGGTGAGGACCTTGTAGAGGACAGGATGCTGAGGCCTGGCCTTGTCTCCAGTTCCTCAGCATAGTCACATAATCCAGCACTGTGTAGTCATCACGCACAATCACTGTGAGTCTGTTTTCCAAATACTTTCCAACGCTCAGGCCCCTATCCCCCCCCACCCCCTGGGGTTATTGCCAGTAATGATAAGACAGAGTCTCTTCACATTTAGGCCAAGTTATATTAACAGACCATCAAATTGTTTCATGAGTTGTGTTGCTACCCAGTAGTGTGAGAATATAAAACACAAGAAGCCAACATGATGGAAGATTGCCTAGCTTTAAATATGACTTTAGGAACACTGGAAGAAACTTATGATGTATTAGAGCTGAAAGCAAGATGCGATGCACAGTTGTGTAAGAAAGCTTAAAAGGAAAAGTCAGTGCTGTTGACCACACACTAATGGTTCAATAAGTGGTAGCCTTTCTTTTTTTTCTTTCTTTCTTTCTTTCTCTCTCTCTTTCTTCCTTTTTAAAAATTTTATTAGTGATTCAATATTGATTTACATAATTACAACTGCTTGTATTTAAATGTATATATGTATACTAAAATAAATTTCAGATATATAAATATATGTATTTATGTATTTTTATTTACTTTTCCTTCCTTTTTTTCCTCTTTTTCTTTTCTCTTTTCTTCTCTCTTCTCTCCTCCTTTCTCTCTTCTTTTCTTTTTAATAAATAAATAAATAAATAAATAAACATTTATCTATTTATTTATGAGAGGGATAGGAGGGGAGAGAGAAAGGACCAGACATCACTCTGGTACATGTGCTGCTGGGAACTGAACTCAGGACCCCATGCTTGACAGACCCTTTAGCCACTGTGTCACTTCCTGTACCATTTTTTTTCTTTTCCCTTCTTTTCTTTTATCGCCACCAGGCTTATTGCTGGGGCTTGGTACCAGCAATCCACTGTTCCTGGTGGCCAGTTTTGGCTTTTATTTTTTCTTCACATTTCTATTATTTATTTAAAAGGACAGTGAGAAATTGAGAGAGGGTGTGGGGAGGAGATAGTGAGTGAGTGAGGTAGAGCATGTGAGAGGTAGAGAGAGAGAGAGAGAGAGAGAGAGAGAGAGAGAGATATGCAGAACTCCTTCCCTGCAAGTGGAGAGTGAGGGCTTGAACCCAAGTCCTTGTGCATGGTACCGGGTGTGCCAGTGCCTGGCCCCTGTTTTTTTTTAGATAGAGGCAAAGATAGATAGATAGATAGATAGATAGATAGATAGATAGATAGATAGATAGAGAGAAGGGTGAAAAAGACCACAACACCCAAGCTTCCTTCAGTGCAGTGGAGGCTAGGCTCAGACCAAGGCCATTATCCAAGTGAGCTATTCTGATGGCCCATATTTTGCATTTTAATTTTTGGGGGGCTGAGCAGTGGTGCACCTGGTAGAGTGTACATATTACAGTGTGCAATGACCAGGGTTCAAAACCCTGATCTCCACCAGCTGAATGAGAAGCTTTACAAGCAGTACTGAGGTATCTATGATCTATCTATATCTATCTATCTATCTATCTATCTATCTATCTATCTATCTACCTATCTATCTCCCTCTTCCTTCTCAATTTCTGTCTCTATCCAAAAATAAACAAATAAAATATTAATTTTTCTATTATAAATGTAAATTAGTTGTATGACAAACTCACAGCCTTTATGCTTGGAAACTTTTAAAAAATTTTATTTATTTATTAATGAGAAAGGAGCAGAGAGAGAAAGAACCAGACACCACTCGGGTACCTGTGCGACTGAGTCCACTGCTTTATCTCCCGTGCCATCTCCCAGACCACATTTTTTCCCTTCTGTTTTTGGATGTGGTGCTAACAGATCATACACAAATTCAAAGCTCCCAGATGACTTTTTACTTCTTTTTCTTTCAGATATGCCTAAGGAGAAGGAAGACAGACAGACAGAGAGACCACAGAAATAGAGTTTCCCTCTTAGTCATACACCTTCCAGGCTGGATCCTGGCTCACATGTATGGGAAGGCACACAGTCTGCCCAGAAAGCCGAAAGCTCAGGGCCATGGAAAGGCCAACCTTAGAGACCTTTCACAGGAGAAGAAGTTGACTCAAGTCATTCAGTTTCCCAAGTGACTGTGCTTTAAGTAGACTAAGTGCCACCACCTGCCAGCTCCATTGCCCATTAGGGAGAAGGAAGCTGAGCTTAGGATCCTGGGCCTCCTGTGGACCAACCATGGGCTGCCTCTGGGGGAGAGGTACCCGTGGCCCAGCCTGCAGCCTTTGCCAAGCTCCTCGGCCTGTATCTCTGTGATTTCCCTCACAGCTTGCAGGTTTTTTTTTTAATTACCAGCCAGCCTTCAAGTGGAGTCCTAGCCACACACCTTGGAAAACACCAGAGGCTGGTCTTGGCTGCCCACAGAGTCAGTGGGTTCATAATTACATCTTGGGATGACTCTGTTCGGTGCGGGAGTCTGATCAGGGGTTGCCCATGGTGCTGCTTCTCATTTGCCTGTGATTCGCTGGGGTCTGTGCTTCTTAATTCCTGCAAATCAAAATGAAGGCTCTGCCCCCTGAGGTGGGACACAGGGAATTCTCCATATAGATCATGAAAGACAAGACTGGCTGGGAGTGGACCAGAGGTGTTATCTTTGGTTTTCTAGAGAGAGGAGACAGCATTCACTGGGCATCTCCTGTGTATCAGACGCTGAGATACCCACCCTTTGGAGAGGAGTAGACAGCTGTGCCCACCCGGGGATGGGGTAGATTGAGCAGCAAGATGGAAGACAGGAAATATGCCTCTCAGAAGCAAGACAGCCGTTCTGTCTGGGCACGTGTCCCCAAAGAGAAACGCATGAGGGCTATGGCCTCCCTGACTGTAGTGGAGCCATTCCACTGGGATCAGAGGTCACTGTTTTGGCTTCATCCAGATGCAGCCTCACCTGTCTGACTCTGAGTCAGAAAGAAACTCTACCTGGGGACAGGGGCTCCTACGTGGTGACCCAGGAAGGGAGTTATATTAAAGCAGGGTGCACAGATTTATAAAAAAAAATTCAGCAGAGGTCTGGCTTGCAGAAGCTAGTCAACAAGTGCACCCCTCAGGCTCATAACATTTATTTATTTGTTTATTTTTGCCTCCAGAGTTGTTATTGCTGGGGCTCAGTGCCGGCACTGCGAATCAACTGCTCCTGGTGGCTTTTTCCTTTTTTCTTTTCTTTTATCGCCTCTCCTTTCCTTTTCCTTTCTCTTTTCTTTTCTTCTCCTTCCCTTTCCCTTTCTTCTCTCTCCCTCTCTCTTTCTCTCTCTCTCTCTCTCTCTCTCCCTCTCTCTCTCTCTCTCTCTCTCTCTCTCTCTCTATATATATATATATATATATATATATATATATATAACCTCCAGCTGGGGCTTGGTGCCTCTAATACAAATCCATTGCTCCTGGTGGCCATTTCTCCCCAATTTTTATTGGACAGAGAAGTCGAGAGAATAGGGGGATACAGAAAAGGAGGGAGAGAGAAAGAGAGTACACCTGCAGACCTGCTTCAAAACTTATGAAGTGTGCCCTCCACCCCCTGCAAGTGGGGATCAGGGTCCTTGCATGGTCCTTGTGCTTAATGCTATGTGGTTAGCTGAGTGTGCCAATGCCTACCCCCCTTTTCTTTCAACTTTGTTTTGCTAGGACAGAGAGAAATTGAGAGGGGGAAGGAGAAAAAGAGAGAGAGAGAAAGAGAGACACCTGCAGTCCTGCTTCACTACTCATGAAGTTCCCCTCCTACAGGTGGGATAGAAGATTTGAACCTGAGCCCTTGCAGATGGTGACAGGTAGACTCCACCAGGCTAGCCACTGCCTAGTCCCTCCCACTCACTCGCCCCTTTATTTTTTAATCAATAAGATCCCTCTCTCTTTCTCTCTCTCTCTCTCTCTCTCTCTCTCTCTCTGCCATTGCTCAGGGGTTCCAACCAGGTATAGTGGCTCAAATTCCTTAAGTGTGGGAGCCTTCCTAGTTCTCAAACTCTTTTTTTTTTTTGTTCTGTTTTATCTGCCATCAGAACTCTTCCAACCCCAACTTCTCATCAAAAAACAAGCAAGTTACCCAGTGCAGAAAAAGAAACACAAAGCAATGGCCACGTTCTCTCAACAACAGATGGTCACAACATAATTATATTACCAATGGCAGGACCCAGACGGGCGAATACAGTGACACAGCCTTCTCCTCTGGAGTGTAAAGTATCGCGTTTAATCTTGACAATAAAACTGCCTCGTAAAGCTTTATAGGTAACAACTGAAATGTCCAACAGCAAGGTCAAGGTAAAATAAACCACCAGATAAAACTATAAGGCTACTATTAATTCTTCCGTCCTTCCTTCCTTCCTTCCTTCCTTCCTTCCTTCCTTCCTTCCTTCTTTCCTATCTTACATTTTTTTCCTTCTTATTTTTTTCTCTCTCTCTCCTTTTTGCCACCAAGATTATCACTGAGGCTTGGTGCCTGCATGGTGACTCCACTGCTCCTCATCGTAATTTTTTTTTAGAGCTATAGAGGGATGGTAGGTAGGTGACAGATGATAGATAGTTAAGATAGATAAGATAGATAGATAATATAGATAGATAAGATAGATAAGATAGATAAGATAGATAAGATAGATAAGATAGATAGATAGACAGATAGATAGAGAGATAGATAATATAGATAGGTAGGTAGGTAGGTAGATAGGTAGATAGATTGACAGACAGACAGACAGACAGACAGACAGAGAAACACATTTCAGCACTGCTCCGCCACTCATGAACCTAATTCTACTATGTGTGGGGACTAGGGGTTAGACCTGGGTTCGCAAGTATGGGGAAGTGTATGCTCTGTTAAGTGCACCACTGCCCAGCTCAGAACACCATTCTTTTTTTTCTTTTTATTTTTATTAGTGATTTAATATTGATTTACAAAATTACAATAACAAGGGTACAATTCCCACCATTCCTAAATTTCTGTGTTCTCATTCCCTCCATTGGTAGCTACTGAAGTTCTCTTACAGTTTCAACTATGGGTTAACTATTATTTCTACAACTATCTTTCTATATTTGTATATATTTGTCCTTTTTTTTTTTTGCTATGGTCCCATCTTCTATTCCTTTCCAAGTCACACATAGACCTATTACTTTATTCAAATGTCTCCTCTCTCTTTTTCCTTTTCGCTCTCTGGGACCTGGTGGAAGTGGTGGTGTTCAGAGCACTCTGGTCATTGCTTCCTAACATTTGTCCTTCTCTGGGAGTCCAGACCAACAATCTTTTAGGGGTGCAGAAGGTGGGAGTTCTGGCTTCTGTAACTGCTTCTCTGGTGGACATGGATGTTGGCAGTTCGATCCCCCAGTCCGCTGAACACCATTCTTTACCCATATTCCTCAGGGTAAGGGGCTGGGTGTATTTTGGAGTTAGAACATTAATAAAATGCATGTCATGTGATATCCCTGGTAACCCCCTGGCAGCACCTGGTTGTTAAACACACGGATGTTTCTGCAGTGAAGCATGTCACAATCCAGACAGACGCAGGATAGATGAAGCATATACAGTTTTACCTCCTTGCAAGTTCTGCTCTCAAAGGAGCTCACAGTGTTGCAGAGTTGTTTGACTGTGGAATCACCAAGGAGGGGTGGGCTCTAAGCCTTATTTAGGGATGAGTCCCACAACACTGTCCTTCTTGAAAGAGATTCAATAACCCACTGGTGCAGTGCTTACCATAGAAAACAGGATTAGCGGATGAGCGATTGAGGGAATGCTGAGTTTGAAAAGCAGGCTTCTGGAGAATTTGAAAATATTACACAAAAGCTGAAAAATGATGCCAGAGATTGGCAGTGAAATCATGATCGTTTCTGGGTGTCAGGATAACTGGAAATTTTTCTCCTTCTTGTATTATTGTCAAGGGCTTCCAGGAGGATTCTGGATAATTTTATCAAAGTTTATGGACTTGGATAACTTTTTTTTTTTTTTTTTGCCTCCAGGGTTGTTGCTGGGGCTCGTGCCAGCACTATGAATCCACTGCTCCTGGAGGCCATTTATTTTATTTTATTTTATTGGCTAGGACAGAGAAAAATTGAGAGAGGTGGAAGATAGCGAGGGGGGAGAAAAAGACACCTGCAGACCTGCTTCACCACTTGTGAAGCGACTCCCCTGCAGGTGGGGATCTGGGGAATCGAAACCAAATTATTGTGCTTAGTACTATGTGTGCTTAACGGGATGCACCACCACCCAGTCCCTCGACTTTGATAACTTTTCATCGCATTTCAAAGAGAATACCTAGTGGGTGCCCCCCTCCCCCACCTCCACCAGAGCACGACAATGTGTGAGAATAAGCTCAAGTCCCCAAAGCAGTCTCCTGGTCAGCGCAGGACATTTGCTTACTGGAATGGGTCTTGAAGTCATTCTCACCCTTGACCTCCTTGACAAATCACTCAGAACCACAGCACCACACTTCTTATCAGCAGTGTCCAGAGTGATGAAGAGATACTGGAAACCAAGCCCCAGGATTCCTTCCTCCAGCCCAGTGATACAGAAGGTTAGCAGGGTGGAGGGGCGGTGGTGGTGGGGTGTCTGTCAGCTCCTCTCCATTCACACAGTCAGCTGTGAGGATGAGGAAGGAGGCTCTCTGCAGATTAACTGACTGGGAAGCTGCGAGTTTCCTGCAGAGCAGGCTAATGTGAAAGAGCCTCATGACTGTAAAAGCCATTTAGAATCAGGACATCCGGACTTGGGAGCCTCCTCTGAGGGGATCTCACAGCCCTTTCCACATGACGCTCATTTGCCTTACTTATTGTTCTATAGCTCTTTGAGGACAAGAGCTACTCTTATTATTGTTATTATTATTTTAATTGGGATGACTGATGGTTTATGATGAATTCAGTTCTTGGTACATGTGTAAAATTTCTAAGTTTTCTGCAGAACATTCCCACCCCCAACCCCAGCCTAGGTCCTCCTCCACCATTAGCACCAGGACCTGAGAGCAACCCCCACCCCATCCCCTGAGTTCTTTACTTTGGTGCAATACACCAAACTCAGTCCAAGTTCTCCACTGTGTTTCCCCTTCTGTTCTTATTTCTCAGCTTCTGTCCATGAGTGGGATCATCCCATATTCATCCTTCTCTTTCTGGCTAATCTCACTTCACAGGATTCCTTCAAGCTCCATCCAAGATGAGGTGAAGAAGGTGAAACCACTATTTTTAATACCTGCGGAGTATTCCATTGTGTGTATAGACCACAACTTATTTAGTTACTCATCTGTTGTTGGACACCTGGGTTGCTTCCAGTTTTTGGTTATTACAAATTGTGCTGTTATGAACATATGTGTACACAGATATTTTTGGATGGATGTGTTCGGTTCCTTAGAATATATCCCTAGGAAAGGGATTGTAGGGTCATAGGGCAGGTCCATTTCTAGCCTTCCGAAAGTTCTCCAGACTGTTCTCCAGGGGTTGGACCAACTTACATTCCCACCAGCAGTGCAGGAGGTTACTTTGTCCCCACAACCTCTCTGGCATGTGTTGTCACCTTCCTTTCTGATACTAAAACTATTCTTATTCATGTTCACAAGGGAGCTGCCCAGCTCAGAGACCAGCAGTGTGCATGCTCTGTGACTGCTTCTGACAAAACTGACATTGCAAACACATGTGCACAGCTTGTACCACTTGTGTATATGTGTGCAGATGCCCAAGCACCTGTTCGCACAAGTTTATGAACTCTATCATCCTTCCATTTGCGTGTACTCATTTATTCATTTAGAGAGTGCTCAACAAGGAGGGGCAGACCAGAGCTCATGTGTTTATTGCCCAATGTTACTAAAGCATAAGGACCCTGCTTCCCACCTGCAAGGGATTAAGACTTCATGGGAGATGAATTAGGTCTGCAGATGTCTCTCTTTTTCTCTCCTGCTCTATTTCCCCTGCCCCTCTCAACTTCTCTCTGTCCCATCAAATAAAAGAAAGAACAATAACTCTCCTCACCTACTTCCTATTACACTTCCCTCAGTCATTCCAAAGCTAACCTTATCAAAGTAAGGACTGCAAAAGGTGAATAAGGACAAGAGACTGGCATACTTTAATGATGACTCTTTAGTCACTATCAGGCCACCCCATCAGCTGGGGCCCTAGTTGGGGGGAGTCCTGAGATTCCCAAACAGACATGATGAGCCTAGACCTCCAATAGATCCATCTCTCCATTGTCACTGGTCATCTCCATCAGGAACAACATAATGGACCCCTTTGGGGGTCCCATAGGACATTGCCCTCAATGTGGATCAACAATGGTAGAGAATGTTCCATCCTCCGAAGGGGAGATGGATAACATAGTCTATCTACCACCTGCAGAAGATGGGTCCTGAAATTGGTGCAACTAGGAATGTTCCTACTGATGATCACAGAATGCAAGGACAGACCTACATTGATGTAGAGGTCACATAGGCTCCTAAGCTGAATATGGGCCCCAGATCAAATCAATAGGGCTTACAGTCAACAATATTTATACACTTTTCCCATATTTGGGAGCTACTCTTTTCCGTGACCCAGCTTTCTAGCCCTTTTTCCAGCCATGACATCATCTCCCCAGACAATAACCTGGGTCCTGCATATCAGATATCAGGCTCAGGCAAAAACTAAAAAAGTCAGGGGCCCTTTGGAATATACCTAAAATAGATCTAGCTATTTCCAAAACAGAGATCCCCCCCCCCCAAATCTTCGTCTGCAATATTCTAGCCTTTAGGTCCATGATGAATGAACAACTTGTTTGGCTTTATATGTTAACTCTTTTTCAGTCACCAGGTTCCAGATGCTACCATGATGCCAACCAGTCTTCCCTGGACAGAGGACACCCACCAGTGTGTCCTGGAGCTCTGCTTCCCCAGAGCGCTGCCCCACTAGGTAAGGAGAGAGACAGGCTGGGAGTATGGATCAACCTGCCAACACCCATGTTCAGTGGGGAAGCAATTACAGAAGCCAGACCTCCCACCTTCTGCATCCCATAATGACCTTGGGTCCCATACTCCTAGAGGGATAAAGAATAGGAAAACTATCAGGGGAGGGGATAGGATATCCCCTCTGGTGATGGGAATTTTATCCCTCTTATCCTATGGTCTTGTCAGTGTTTCCATTTTATAAATAAACACATTTTAAAAAATTAAAAAAGAAAGCAAAACTTAAAAAAAAGAAAGAACAATAAAGAATATTCTCAACAGAGCTGTGTAAGGAGTCAGTCATAATTAACAGAAGTTATCCGTGATTCCAAGTCACGGAATTATCAGAGATACAAATGTCAGCACCATACAACCCTTTCTGAAAAATGAGACTGAGTTGGGTATTCAGAGACATGACCACTGTCCAGATGTTTTGATTTACTTGGTCTGGGGAAGGGATTGCTTAGGATTGCTGCTTGGCTCAGTTTCCCTCCATGCTTCTAATGTTCAGCCAGGTTTATAGTCTGCTGGCTTGAATTAGCTGGGTTAGTGATTTCTCATACATGAAAGCATGTTCCCCTTTGAGGCACAGTGGAATAAAAGTGTGTGTGTGTGTGTGTGTGTGTGTGTGTGTGTTTAAGCAAAGAGTTGTGAATTTGCAAACACTACTCACGCACTGTCTGATATGTGACTACCTTCTCAAATTCATTGTCTTCGAGAAAACTGTAGCTCCTTCTTGAGACGTCCCACAAGCACTGACCAAACCCAGAACTTCTTGAATTTTAACCTGACTGGCAACTCGTTGGGGGTGAAAGTACAGATTTCACTGCAGCATCCAAAGAGGAGAAGATGGAAGTCTCTGAAGTTACAATGATCTATTCTGTCCTTTGGCTCAGGGACTGACAGCTCCATAGCTAACGCAGCTGAGATCATAAAGCTGTAGATATACACACATCTGGGGACGACTTGATTAATTATCGCCTGGAAAGACATGATGGGAAACCAACTTCTGGGCTAGAAATCAAAGCCTCCCACAGTCCTCATAAAGGGGAGGCATTCCTGCTTTTTTATGAAAGAGAAGGCTTTAGGTAAGGGGTGGAGTCACAGAAGCAGGAAGGGGAGGCCAGGAGTCCTTGGTCACCAAGTCAGATGGAAGTCGCAGCAAACATTAACAGAAGCATCAAAGAAACCGCATGCTATTGCCAAAGAGAGCTGGGTGGGGGCAGGGTGGTGGTGCACCTGGCTGAGTGCCCGTATTACCACGCACAAAGACTTGAGTTCAAGCCCCCAGTCCGCCCCTGTAGGTAGGAAGCTTCACAAATGGTGAAGCAGGGCTGCAAGTGTCTCTATGTCTGTTTGCCTATTCCCCCTATCTCTCTCAATTTTTCTGTCTTTATTCAATATATATATTTAAAAGAAAGCTGGTTGTAGAAATTTGATTGGTAGTCCCATAAGATGCCTGTCCCAGCCCCTGGCACGGGCGATTGGGACTGTTTTTTTAAAATTTTAATTTAATGATTTTTTTTTGGCACTAGTGTTATCACTGGGGCTTAGTTCCATCACATAAATCCACCCCTCCTGGTGGCCATTTTTTCCTTTTAATTTTTTTTTTTATTTGCTAGGACAGAGAATAGTTGAGAGGGAAGTGGGAGATAGAAAGGGAGAGAAAAAGAGAGATATTTGCAGACCTGCTTAACTACTCCTGAAGCTCCCACTCACCCCCACCCCACCCCCTTTGCAGGTAGGGTTTGGGGGCTCAAATCCAGGTCCTCGCACATAGTAACAAGTGCCCTTAACTGCCTGGCTCGCATAACTGGAATTTTACTTGTAGATATAATTGCTTTAAAGATCCAGCAAGAGATGTCAGAAGAAAAAGGAGGAGACCTGAGTGGGGGAGAGGAGAAGACACAGGTATATAAGGAGGAGAGCATTAGAGAGAGGATGCAGAGGAGGGTGAGAGGCTTCTTTCTGGTCACTCTCTGGACCATGAGAAGTTGAGGAGAAAAATTCCCTCTAGAATTTTCCAATGGATCAAGACCCTATCCTCCTTTGAATTTATTTATTAATTAAAAAATACACACACACACACACACACACACACACACACATTTGGGAACTATTCTCCTCCCTGACCCACCTTTCTAGTCCTTTTTCCAGCCATGGCATCATCTCCCCAGACAACAACTTGGGTCCACCTGCATATCAGATGTCAGAATCAGGAAAAAAACTAGTATAGTCATAGGCTATTTGGAATAGAACCAAAATCAGCCTACCAGCTGTCTTCAAAATGGAGACCCCAAATCTTCATCTGCAATATTCCAGCTTTTAGGTTCATGATAAGTCAACAATTTGTTTGGCTCTATATGTTAACAATCCCACCACCCGTTCAGGGGCTCCAGAAAGAGAAAGCTGGGTTCTCTCTGGTGTGGGAGCCAGTCAAGGACCACTAGAACAGTGTGTTAATGTTAACCTCAGACAGTGGGTGTGAAGCCATCAGTGGCATTTATTGGCAGGGAGTATTTACTGCATCCCAGTACTGGGGCCTCTTATCTACCCCCAGTGTCACACCTGACCTAATTGAGAACAAGTGGCCTTTGAGATCACACATAGTGTCCATAGAAAAGGAATTCACTGTGGTCCATTTCTCCAGAGGGAGAGAAATGTTAGGGGAAGATGACTAGAGGACTCCAATTCGAATCATCAGGATCCTGAGAGAGAAGAGGAAAAAAACTAAGAACATTTGGAAGCAGTGATAGGTGTAGGTGTGATATAGAAAGGAAGAGAAGTCAGGAACACAGCAAAAAAATGGGAAAAAATATATACATATCATTATACAAATAATAGTCATCCCCGTATCTGTGACGTTGGGAGAACCACTGCAGTTTCCAGTGGAGGAAATGAGGACACAGAACTCTAGTGGTGGTAAAAGCATGGAGTTATACCTTATTATCTTTTTTTTTTTTTCTTTTTTCTTTTTGCCTCCAGGGTTATCGCTGGAGCTTCGTTCTGGCACTATGAATCCACTATTCCTGGTGGCCATTTTTTTTCTTGCAGACCTGCCTCTCTGCTCATAAAGCAACCCCACTGCAAATGGGGGAGAGAGTGGAAGCTGAAACCTGGGTTCCTGCTTGGGTCCTTGCGCTTAGTACTGTGTATGTCTAACCAGGTGTGCTATTGCCCTGGCCCTTATCTTGTAATTTTGTAAATCATTAGTCAAAAATAAATAAAAGGGGTAGGCAGGTGGGGAGAATACAGGTCCAAAATGGATGACAGAGGACCTAGTGGGGGTTGTATTGTTATATGGAAAACTGGCAAATATTATGCATGTAAAAACTATTGAATTTACTGTTGAATGTAAAACATTAATTCCCCAATAACAAAATTAAAAAAAAAATTAATAAAAGGAATTCATTGAACACCATTATACACATCTTCAACCTCAGTCTCCTGAATTTGACCTTGAAACCTGAAATGACCTTTCTGTGGGCAGGAGGACATTGGCATGACTTCTCAGTTCACATCCAAGGATGTGACTTTTGTCCCCCACCAGGTGCTAGTGGCGGTGGGGGTGGGTGGGTGTGTTGGGCTCTTAGGGGATCCAGTGCTGTACTTACTGCCTATTCATAGTTCTTGGTTCCTGGCAGAGAAGAGGAATCTTCAGCTCAGCCTGTGGAAACAAAAGCAGACACGTTAGTAAGTGTAGCCCTTCCATGCTGTGTTCTCACTCCAGGGAACATGCTACTGTTGTTTCTCCTTAGAGTCAGATGCAGGTGTCGGCTGAAGGGGATGGAGAGGGAGAGAATCAATCCAGGTGGATAACTGGGTTATTTCTAGAGCACGCTGAGGAGGGGCTGCTCCCTGACACCTTGTCCTCCTTCTGTCAGGCTCTATCCCGTCCGCCCCAGGCAGCCCAGCACACAGCTCCTGAGTTTGCTTTTGCCTGGTGAGCAAGTGTGGGCTCCCCAGGGATTCTCGATCATATCACCTCGGGCTCAGCTGCCTCTGCTGTGGAGAAGACATATGAGGGGACGGAAACTCTGACATGTGAGGGGAGGGAAACTCTGTCTTTAGAATCCTGTGTTTTTCATGAAATGTTTATTGAGAGTCATGCTTATATACCACTTCATGGAGCAGGCAGACTTAAAAACGTTTTATTGTTTCTGTATTAGTAATTTAATATTGACATACAAAAAACTATAAGATAATGGTTATAGTTCCACAACATTCCCACCACTGGAGTGCTGTGTCCCCATCCCCTCCACTGGAAATTGCAGTGGTTCTACCAAGGTCACAGAGATGGGTTGACTATCTATAACTGTCTAGATTTATATTTATTTGCTTGTTTTTCCTATGGTCTTGTCTTCTCTTCCTTTCTAAATCACACCTACACCTATTGCTACTTCGGAATGTCCTTCCTCTTTTCTATTCCTCTCAATGGGTCCTGATGGAATTGGGGTTCAGAGCCCTCTGGTCACCTTCCCCTAACATTTCTCTCCCTCTGGAAGTATGGACCCAAATTCTTTTTTTAAAATTTATTTATTGGGGGATTAATGTCTTACATTCACAGTAAATACAATAGTTTGTAGATGCATAACATTTCCCAGTTTTCCACAGGACAATACAACCCCTACTAGGTCCTCTGCCATCCTATTCCAAGACCTGAACCCTCCTCCCCCTACACCCCAGAGTCTTCTACTTTGGTGCAATACACCAATTCCAGTTCAGGTTCTACTTGTGTTTTCTCTTCTGATTTTGTTTTTCAACTTTTGCCTGAGAATGAGATCATCCCATATTTATCCTTTTGTTTCTGACTTATTAGACTTAACATGATTTCTTCAAGCTCCATCTTTTAGCCTTCTGAGAGTTCCCCAGAATGCTCTCCACAGAGGTTGGACCAATTGACATTCCCATCAGCAGTTCAGGAGGGTTCCTTTCACCCCACAACCTCTCTAGCATTTGCTGCTGCTACCTTTTCTGATGTATGACATTCTTACAGGAATGAAGTGATATCTCACTGTTGTCTTTATATGTATTTCTCTGACAATCAAAGACTTGGAGCATTTTTTCATGTGTTTCTTGGCCTTTTGGATCTCTTCTGTGGTGAATATCCTGTCCATGTCCTCTCCCCATTTTTGGATGGGGTAGTTTGTTTTCTTGTTGTTGAGTTTGGCAAGCTCTTTATATGTTTTGGTTATTAACCCCTTGTCTGATGTATGGCATGTAAAGATCTTCTCCCATTGTGTGAGGGGTCTCTTGGTTTGGGTAGTGGTTTCTTTTGATGTGCAAAAGCTTTTTAATTTGATCAGATGTGTCAGGCTAGTGTCGTGCATGAGAGAGATGACCCAGGAACCGAGTTTGTGGTGGCAAGGCAATATAAATGTTTATTCATTTGAACACTCCAGAGTTGGGTGGTATCACACCTGGTTAAGCCAGGTGGCACGACCTGCAATGGGTGGTGTCTGCCTCTCAGTGTGTATGCCCACCCTCCTCCAGCTCAGGGCATGGGAAGAGATAACAGAAATGGAAGTGGCTTGACAATACCATACACAGTTAGGAAAGGGGTGGAGAAAGGCAAAAGGGGCCAGGAATGGTATGGACCTCCCCAGCAACTGTTGCTACGGGTTAAACTGGTAGGATTAGCAATACTCTGCAGGGAATCAGGAAGGAGACCTTTAGTCATTTGTAAGACAAAGCAGAAGACTGATATGTAGATAATAAAAGGAATGCAAGGTGGTGTCGGCCATTAAGCCAGCTCCCCGGCCATTGATCTATCTTCTTTCTACCTTGAGACCTGCTCTGCCTGCAGGGTAACATTAATCCTACCAGCTAAAACCATCGCAACAGTTGCTAAGGAAGTTCCCAGCCTTTTTCCTTTCTCCACCCCCTTTTCCTAGCCATTTCCATTTCTGACTTGCCACTTCCGGTTTTATCCTATAAAAGTCACTTCTGTTTCTGGTTTCTCTCTCTTCCTCTCTTCTGCATCCTGACCTAGAGGAGGGCAGGCATGCAGGAGGAGGCAGTTGCCGGCCATTGGAGTTTTTGGCTCCAAGTGGCTTAACCCGTTGCACTCACACCCGACTCTGGGGTGCCCACACAAATAAAGATTTGTATTGCTACCGCCACAAGCTTGGTTCCTGAATCCTCTCTCCTGCCTGCAACAGGAGAGAGCCTGGCAGGGTGGAGCAGGCTTAATCTTTTAAGGAATGCCGGCTCCCAGAGGTGGGAAGGTGCAGGATGTTTTGTGAGGCAGGGAAGTCTTATACGGCCAGAAACCTTTTGAGGTTCCTGTGTCCCCCTTTTGCTCAACCCCTCTGTAGAGAGAGAGACTAACAGGATGGACTCACCACTCAGGTCAAGCCCTGCCAGGCTCCACCACATCCCCACAACCTCCATACAGAGATGGACCCAAATTCTTTATGGGGTGCAGAAGGTGGGAGTTCTGGCTTCTGTAATTGCTTCTCCACTGGACATGGATGTTGGCAAGTGGATTCATCCCCTGAGGGAGGTTTACTTTTGTTTGGTGATTTGGAGTCACCCATAGAGGAGAGAGCAGCCCCATTGACCCAACAAGCCAACAGCTGAGACTCTGGACATACTCAGGAAGGCCATTCATTGCCTCATATCAAAATTCACTCTCTCATTCACTCTTTTCTCTTTCCTCTCTCTCTCTTTCTTTTTCTTCTTTTTCCTCCCTCCTCCTCCTCCTTTTTCTTTTTTACAGAGCTGGGGCCTTACATATGCATAATTTCTCTGCTCTAGGCTGTTTTTTTCCCACTCAGGGAAATAGACAGAAGGGGAGTGAGAGGAAGAGAGAGTCAGTACAACACCAGAGCTTCCTCAGTCACAACAGGGCCTCCCATGTGGTGTGGGGGATCAAACCAGAACTGAGCAAGCGATAAGCCACATGTCCTACTTGGTGAGCTGTCTCTGTGGCTCCTCAGTGATCAAATTTCTATAAAAAGAGGTATTTATTTGCTATTTAATTTTAATTTTTTTATTGCCATTTGGGTTATTGAAAGGGCTCAATGCCAACACTATGAACCTGCCACTCCTGGTGGCCACGTTTTCTCTCATTCTATTTCTATTTCAGAGAAAAACTGAGAGAGAATGGGGGCACATAAAAGGAGAGAGAGAGAGAGAGAGAGAGAGAGAGAGACCTGCACACCTGCTTCACCACTTACAAAGCTTTCCCCCTGCAGATGGAGACTGGGGGCTTGAACGTGGGTCCCTGTGCATGGTGACATGCATGCACTAAAATGGGTGTATCACAGCCAGGCCTCTATTTATTTATTTAATTTATTTATTCTTTTTCTTCTTCCTCCACGGTCATTGCTGGGGCTCCATGCCTGCACTATGAATCCACTGCTCCTGGAGGCCATTTTTTTTCATTTTATTGCCCTTGTTGTTATTGTTATAGCTGTTGTTGCATAATACAGAGAGAAATGGAGAGAGGAGGGGAAGACAGAAAGGGCAAGAGAAAGACAGACACCTGCAGACTTGCTTTACCACCTGTGAAGCAAACTCCCCTATAGATGGGGAGCCAGGGGGATCGATATAGGATCCTGATGCTGGTCCTTGCTCTTTGCACCATGTGCACTTAACCTGCTGTGCTACCGCCTAGCTCCCCGTTTATTTATTTTTAAATCTCTCCATATATACAGAATAAATATTTCCTCTCTCCATATATAGGCATATTGAGAGATGATATGTTCATTATCTGATCTGTTCATATACTCATATGAAGAGAGAGGAAGAGAGAGGGAAGGGAGAGGGAGAGGGGGAGAGATAGAGAGAGAGATAGAGGGAGAGGGAGAGAAAGAGAGAGAGCGCTCTGCTCAGCTCTGGCATTGTTTGAGATCAGGATTGAACCTGGGACCTCTCCTCTACACTCTCACTGCCCCATCTCCCTGTCCCTCAGTGATATTTAAGCTACACAAAGGCCCTGGGAGGTATCAAGACCATTGTCCACAGTCTCAGCTCCCTATTTCCCTCCCTTTTACTCTTTCCCTCTTTCTTTTCTGTAGTTCCAGAGGATGAACCAAGTGCCTTAATCCTATGCAGCATCACTGCTAAGTAGCCTCCCATATTCAATCTCCTTATTCTATATTAAGGGGAAAAGAGAGAGAAAGAGAGAAACAGAGACAGAGAGAGAAAATGTAGCACTCCATCATCTATGGAGCTCCCTTGGTGCTGTTCATGGTCCTTTCCTGCAGAGCCTGGCATTCAGCCCAGCACATCACCCATGGCAACACGTGAGCACTAACCACTGGGCTGTCTCTCAGCCCCCATACTGTTCTCTGATGGTTATGTCTTAGTCAAGGCGTCAGATGATGCATCTACAAAAATGCCTACGGATTGTGAAAGGTTATGGGCACTCAGCCATGCACTTATGTATTTTGGGTGTCGGGAAGCCCCCCTCCTCCTTCTTCCATTGCTGACACTATGGCCTATTTACATAATCATTGTTTTGCCTGAAAGATCCCCACCTTTGATCTATCTTCTTTCTACCTCGAGACCCGCCCAGCCTGCAGTGTAGATTAATCCTGCCAGTTAAAACCCTAGCAACCATTGCTACAGAAGCTTTCTACCTTCCCAATGTTCCTTTTCTCCACCCCCTTTCCTAGCCATTTCCTTTTACGACTTGCCACTTCTGGTTCTAAATATATAAAAGCGTGGTCTCTGATCAATAAAGACACATTGTGTTCACACTCCTCCACAAGTTCCTGTTCTCTCTTGAGGCGCTGAGTAAACAGCAGCCCAGGTTGGCTCCAGTCGAGTTCTCTCCAACCCATAGAGCATGTGCCCGGGAAGAAACACCCTCATGCTAGCCCGGCACAAAGTGACACTGGCTGCTCGAGTTCTAGTCACAGGTGGCTGCTGGCACTGGCTTCCAGGCCTTTACAGGAGCCCAGTCCTGACCCCAGGCACAGAGCACACTGCCCAGGACCCTCTGCACTGGCTACATGTGGTTCTTGTTTCTCCAGCTGCCTCGTTGGGTATATGGCAAGAGATACCCATGGACTGTTCCACTATGCCTGGTACTGGTTGGCTCTTTTTTTTTTCTGTGTCACCAGAGATCAAACTCTATGTCTCAAGCATGTGTACTATCACTGAACCACTCCCCTAGCTAATTCATTTTTTTTTTCTTTTTAATTGTACATGAAACAGTTGCCCTAAATCAGATAAGCACAATTACAATTTTTTATTATTCATTTTCCCTTTTGTTGCCCTTGGTGGTTTTTTTAAATTGTTATAGTAGTTATTATTATTGTTGTTGTTGTTGGATAAGACAGAGAAAAATGGAGAGAGGAGGGGAAGACAGAGAGGGGGAGAGAAAGACAAACACCTGCAGACCTGCTTCACCGCCTGTGAAGCGACTCCCCTACAGGTGGGGAGCTGGGGGCTCGAACCAGGATCCTTACGCCGGTCCTTGTGCTTTGTGCCATGTGTGTTTTTAACCTGCTGCACTACCTACCGCCTGCCCAACGCCCTCATTTTTCTAATGAGAAATAATTCATTGGGATATATGTATGAAACAAAATACCACTTCTGGGACCAGGTGGTGGCACACCTGGTTAAAATCACATATTACTAAGCTCAAGGACCTTGGTTCAAGCCCTTACTCCCCACCTGCAGGGACAAAGTTTCATGAGCAGTAAAGCAGGTCTGCAGGTCTCTCTCTCTCTCTCTCTCTCTCTCTCTCTCTCTCCTTCCTGATCTCCACTCTCTTCTCAATTTCTCTCTATCCTAGCCAATAAAATAGAAAGGAAAGAAAGAAAGAAACGAGGAACAAAGAAAAACAAAGAAAGAAAATTAAAAATAAAGAGAGAAAGAAAGAGAAAGAGAGAGAAAGAAAGAGAAAAGGAAAAAAGTGGCTGTGGGAGTGATGGACTCGTAATGCCAGCACCTAGACTCAGCCAGAACCCTAGTGGAAAAAAAAAAAACCCTCTCCCAGCCATGGAGTCCTCCTTGTTGTCCTCATGTGGTTCTGGGATCAAATCTGGGAGCCTCACCCAGATGTGACCATTTGTCCACTTAACCCTGTCCCTGGCCCTTGGTTGGCTCTGACTTCAGAGTGACGGGGATCACCAGCTATACGACAGTCCTTCCAGAGCTCACTGCCTCCAGTCAGCAGCCTGGGGTGGTGGCCAGGGAAGTCATATTTCGATCTCCACCAAGCACCAGGGAAGTCTTGAATGATGCTATGGAACACGCTGGCTGCTTGTTATTCTTTCTACCTTGAAAAACAAGCTTGTTGGTAAACATTTCTTTCCAACTCCAAGAGTCCACAGCATTATTCCAGAAAACCACCATCCACCCTGGTCTGGTGGTGAAGAATGGTTTTGCAAAGTCAGAAATGTGTGATTCTGTTTTCTTACACCCTGTTTTATTCTCTGAATGAGAATCATGGGAGGTTCTGCCCAGGTCTGACACCAGGCCATTAGAGAAGGGATGGACGGGGTTAGGGAGGAACAACCCACTGTCTGTCTCCTTTGTAAACCCTTGTATGTTATTTGATCTGTACCATAAATTAAAAAAAAAAGTTAAAGGGGGAATGTCAATGGATCCAACCCCTGTGGAGAACAGTCTGGGGAACTCTCAGAAAGCTGGAAGTGGACCTGCCTTATGACCTGGCAATTCCTCTTCTGGGGATAGATCCTAAGGAACCCAACACACCCATCCAAAAAGATCTGTGTATACCTATGTTCACAGCAGCACAATTTGTAATAGCCAAAACCTGGATGCAACCCAGGTGTCCAACAACAGATGAGTGGCTGAGCAAGCTGTGGTCTAGATACACAATGGAATACTACTCAACTATTAAAAATGGTGGTTTCACCTTTTTCAGCCCCATCTTGGATGGAACTTGAAGGAATCATGTGAAGTGAGATAAGTCAGAAACAGAAGGATGAATATAGGATGGTTTCACTCATAGGCAGAAGTTGAAAAACAAAATCAGAAAACACTCAGGAGAACTTGCACTAAAGTTGGTGTATTTCACCAAAGTAAAAGACTCTGGGGTGGGTGGGTGGGAGGGGTAAGGTTCTGGAACATGATGGCAGAGGAGAATCTATTGGGGGGTGTATGTTATACATGTATAAACCATTGTATGTACTATCAACTGTAAAACATTAATCCCCCAATAAAGACATTAAAATTTAAAAAAATAAAAAAAAGTAAAAAGTTTAAAACTAGGTTATCTTTCAGATCATGGGAGATATGAACAGACACTTGTAAAAGCAGAACTGAATCAACCACAGATAATTGGGTAAAGACCATGTAAAGGAGTGGGGTGGGGCTGGGGTGGGGGGGATAGCATAATGGTTAGGCAAAGAGGCTCTTTTTCCCTATGCTCCAAAGTCCCAGGTTTAATTCCCTGCATCACCATAACCCAGAACTGAGTAGGGCTCTGGCAACAAAACAAAACAAAACAAAACAAAACAAAACAAAACAAAACAAAACAAAACACATGCCCACACTAAAAGGAGTACTAGTTCAGCTCTAAGGAAAGATGAGCTCCTGGGGCCAGGCAGTAGCACACCTGGTTGAGTGCATATCTTACAGTGTGCAAGGACCCAGGTTCAAGACCCTAGTCCTCACCTGCAGGGGGAAAGCTACAAGAGTGGTGAAGCAAGGTCGCAGGTGTCTGTTTCTTTTCTTTCTCTTTCTATCTTCCTTTCTCCTGTAAAATTTCTCTCTGTCTCTATCTAATAAGATAAATAAATAAGGTCTTTTTAAAAAGATGAGATTTGGTATTAGTGATGATACACAAAAAAATGTGAGGACCTTCTGTTTAGTGGAATTAATGAGATGGGGAAAGACAAACACATTCACTCTAATGTGAAGATAAATACGAAAGTAAATGAACCAACAGAAATAAGCCTATTCTGGAAGTATGAATTGACTTGTCAATACCCATGTCCAGTGGAGAAAAAAAATTACAGAAGCCAGACCTTCCAACTTATGCACCTCACAAAGATGCTAGGTCCATGCTTCCAGAGGATAAAGAATAGGGAAGCTGTCAGGGGAGGGCATGGGATACAGAGTTCTGGTGGTGGAAATTGTTTGGAATTGTACCCCTCTTATCCTATGGTCTTGTTGATCATTATTAAATAAAGAATAAAAAAAAAGAGAAAGAAGCTTGTAGATACAGATTTATAGGTTGGTGGTCACAGAGGTGAGCGGAGTTGGGGTGTGGGTGAAATGGTGTGAAAGTAATCATATCAGTGAATCACAAGACTGTACCCAAGACTGTCCTGATTCTACGAGCCAATGTCATCTCAGTATGAATGAATGGTTTTTATAAGAGAAAATTCATTTACAAATTTACCAAGAACCCCTAAAACAAGGGATTTTCATAAGTTATAGAGACCCCCAAACTCTTGTGACATTGAGAGAAACAAAATGAGGGGTCTGGGTGGCCCAGGCCCACCTCAGAGGGTGAGTCAGCCAGCTGGTGTCATGGATGGAGCAGACGTGATGGCATTTAGCAAGAAAACAAGGCTCTTTGCTTTTCTGAGAATGTCTGAAGACCCCTGAGAACCAGTCTTATCTGATCTCGGTCACTTTGTAAAGGATGTGGTCAGCATGGCGAGTTCGTCCATATATTTTCACGATGGTAGTTGACTGCGTGAAAGACCAGACCTTTCTCTTCCTGGCAGGTGAATTCTCAGAAAGACTGAGGGGCCAGGAGGCAGCTCACCTGATAACACTGCCCACCTTAACGTGTCTGAGACCCTGAGTTCAGGCTCTGGCACCACATGGGAGCAAAATGAATGACCCCAAGAGGGGAGGGGTAGGCCCATGGAGTGTGGTTGTATTGTTTCTCCTTTCTGTTTCTTCTCTTCTTTCTCCTGAAATAAATTAGAAAGTAATAGAAAAATTGGTGGTGGTGGGGAGAGGGCATATGGGGAGATAGC
This sequence comes from Erinaceus europaeus, assembly GCF_950295315.1. Classification (NCBI taxonomy): domain Eukaryota; kingdom Metazoa; phylum Chordata; class Mammalia; order Eulipotyphla; family Erinaceidae; genus Erinaceus; species Erinaceus europaeus. The sequence goes on along the minus strand of NW_026647513.1, from coordinate 24,057 downwards.
ATAATGGTTGTGCAAAAAGACTTTTATGATTTTTTTTTTTTTGCTCTGAGGTCCCAAGTTCAATCCCCAGCACCACCATCATATGCCAGAGATAAGCAATGCTAGCTTCTCTTTCTGTCTCTGTTTATCTCTTATTAAAATAAATAATAATCCCCCCCTCTCTCTCTCTCTCCACACACACACACACACACACACACACACACACACACACACACGAAAATTTGTCTTGGCAGGCTTATTATCAACACCGTAAGCACATACAGTATGAAGTGCAAGAAACTGCACGAGGATCTAGGTTCGAACCTCTGGCTCCCCATCTGCAGGGGGAAGGAACACTTCACAAGTGGTGAAGCAGGTTTGCATGTGTCTACCTTTCTTTCTCCCTCTCTACTTATTCCTCCTCTCTCAATTTCTCTCTGTCTTGTCCAATAAAATGGAAAAAAATGGCCTCTAGGAGCAGTGGATTCATAGTGCTGGCACTGAGCCCTACGATAACCTGGAGTCGAAAAACAAGAACAAACAAATAAAAATACCACTTCACATGTTTGATGTCCCTGATTTAACTCCCTTTTACCTTCACAAGAAAAAAAAAATACCACCCTCCCCACAAAAAAAAAAAAAAAGAAAGAAAGAAAGAAAAGAAAAATTCCAGAGGAACAGGTCTGGGAGGGTGAGTCAAGAATCTTGCATGCATGAGGCCCCCGGGCTTGATTTGGGCATTGCTCGGAAGACCAGAATGACAAGAATGAGTAAAACACCTGGAGGGTATCAGGTGGTGGAGAGGTGTTCTGGTCTCTCACACACAAATAAATCACACAGACAATGGTGTAAACATTAAATTCATATTATGGGACATTCACCCCACTATGGTAATCCCAAATATCTGATTCTTTCTTTTTTTTTTTTTGTATCATCTCTAAACCAAACTGACACTCAACAGCTGTTGAGTAACTTCCTCTATGTGTTGAATGAATGATAAAATGGGATCACAGATTTTTCACTGATGCATTGGGATGACCACTGACCTGTCCTGAGCCTCAGTTTGCTTATCTGTAGAAAGGGGCCACAGGACAGCAGGCTTGGAGCTTCACTCGAGGTTTGCACAGGAGCAGAAGGTGTCTACCATGGGGAGAAATGGTGACTGATGTGAACCAGAATTTCAAGGCTCACTCTTTGAGTCACTTTTAGTTTGTCCTCTGCAGAAGAACTCACCTCCTGTCCCTGGCCTCCAGCTGGGGGTAAGTGGATTCTGTTACTTGTCTGTCATACAGGGTTACCCAGAGAACTTAAATGACTACAAAGGGTCCACTGGCTTGGCTTTGTTTTTCTAGGGTGGAGTGCAGGCACTAGCTTTAAATAGTCCAGATATTTAAATGAGTATGAAGGCGAAGGAAGTGGACAGAGAGAAAAGCTTCATTCTACTCTCTTACATTGCCTCATCAAAACCAAAAATTATTAGTGAGAGTCGGGCTGTAGCAGCGGGTTAAGCGTGCGTGGCACAAAACCCAAGGACCAGCATAAGGATCCCGGTTCGAGCCCCCGGCTCCCCACCTGCAGGGGAGTCGCTTCCCAGGCGGTGAAGCAGGTCTGCGGGTGTCTGTCTTTCTCTCCCCCTCTCTGTCTTCCCCTCCTCTCTCCATGTCTCTCTGTCCTATCCAACAATGACAACATCAATAATAACTACAACAATAAAACAACAAGGGCAACAAAAGGAAATAAATAAATATTTTAAAAAATTTAAAAATTACTAGTGCAGAGGTAGTTAGTGCAGAGGTAGTTAGTTTAAAAATTACTAGTGCAGAGCTAGTTAGTACTGGTGCAGAGGTAGTTAGTTACTAGTGCAGAGGTAGGTACTAGTGCAGAGGAAGTTAGTATAATGGATATGCAAAGAGACTCTCATGCCTGAGGCTCCAAAATCCCAGGTTCAATCCCCCGCACCACCAGAAGCCAAAGCTGAGCAGTGCTCTGGTGTGTAAAAAAAAAAAAATATTAGTGATTTAATAATGATTAACAAGATTGTAGAATAACAGGGCTACAATTTCATATAATTTCCACCAGAGTTTTATGTCCTGTTCCCTCCACTGGAAGTATTCCTATTCTTTATCCCTCTGGGAGTATGGACCAAAATTCTTTATGGGGAGCAGAAAGTGGGAGTCTGGCTTCTGTCATTGCTTCTCCATTGGACATGGGTGTTGGCAGGTGGATCCACACCCCTAGCCTGTTTCTGTCTTTCCCTAGTGGGGCAGGGCTCTGGGGAGGGGAGGTTCCAGGACACATGGGTGAGGGCGTCTGTCCAGGGAGGCCAGGATGGATTGTCTCATTTTTGTGAAAGATCTCTATTTCCTCTGCATTCACTGTTTGAGGTCTCTAACTCATCTCAGATGGAAATTCAGGAGCTGCCTCTCCTCAAAAAGAGTCTTCCATGCATGTAGTGCTATTGCTGAGTTAACTTTTAGGAGCAGGGGCTGCAGGAAACAGCATAATGATTCTGCAAAATGATTCTCCTGCCTGAGGCTCCCAGGTCCCAGGTTCAATCCCCAGTATCACCATCAGCCCAGGATAAGCAGTGCTTTGATCTCTCTCTCTCTCTCTCTCTGTCTCTCTCTCTCTATATATATATATATATATAATTTATATATATATAATTTTCTTTTCGTTTTTTCCTCCAGGTCTATCACTGAGGCTTGGTGCCAGCACTATGTATCCACTGCTCCTGTCACTTTTTCCCCACATGTTTTTATTGTATAGGAAAGAGAGAAATTGAGAGAGGAAGGGGAGATATAGAGGAAGAGAGGAAAATAGACACCTGCAGATATGCTTCAGTGCTTGTGAAGCGTCCCCCATCCCCTGCAGGTGAGGAGCTGGGGGTTCAAACCTGGATCCTTGTGTGGGTTCTAAATAAAATGTATTTCTTAATTTTTTTCCAGGAGGTGGTTTACAGGAAACCCACCCTTTGTGACATAGAGGGGAACCCCAAAGAGAGAGAGCATAGATAGCTGTGCCCAGACTCTGAGGTTCTCAATCATCTAGATCTTATCTACAGGTCAGGAGCAAGCAGAGTCCAGGCTTCTGTGCCAAGGAGTATTTCTCCATGCCTGAGTCCTGCCCCCTCCTCAGGCTCTGGTCTTGAAGTGGGAGAAGAACTTTTAATATATTTTATTTATTTATTTATTTTTACTATTAATTTTTTGCCTTCAGGCTTATTGGATTCTTATTGCTAAGAATCCACTGCCCTGGTGGCCATTTTTATTTATTATTTAATTTTTATTTTTTTTTTTTATTGGCTATAACAGAGAGAAATTGAGAGAAAGGGGAGATAGAGAGGGAGAGAGACAGAGAAACACCCCGCAGGCCTGCTTCACCACTTGTGAAGCCACACCCTCCCCACCGCAGGTGGAAGCAGTGGCTTGAACTGGGGTCCTTGAGCTTTCTACTGTGTGCATTTAACCCGGTGGGCCACTGCCCAGCTCTATTTTATTTTATTTTTTTTAAATGAGATAGATAGATGATAGATAACACAGAGTTACTGCTCAGCTCTGGCTTAAGGTGGTACTGGGGATTGAACCTGGGGCCCCAGGAAACTCAGGAGTGAAAATCCTTGGCATAAATATTGTGCTATCCCCCCAGACCAAGATGGACTTTCAGACCAAGTATCTCCCCCTCCCCAGGTTTGCAGATCTTTCTCCTAGGACTCAAGGACCCAGAGATTGTGCAAGATGGTAAAGGCTTAGTGGGGTGCTTGGTCTCTTAGCTGCCACTCAGAAAAGCTGTGGGGCCTCAGGAAGGGCCAAGGGAGATCACAGCATCTTGTGCTATTGGGATATTTATTTCAGTTTATCTTTAACAGTCAACCCCAGAAATCAAACCTAATCAGGGCCTTTGCCATCAAAGAGAAGTGACACTCAGATGCCACTACCTGTCACTGCAGAGGGCTTGTGCGATTTGTGTCCAGAGCTGGTTCTTAGGCCAGGATACTGGCTGCAATACCTGAGGGGGGGGAGGTGGAGGGCAAGGGGGTAGAATGCAGGAGACCCCTCTTAGGGGAGGGTCCTAGGAGGGAGCCCCAAGGAGAGGGCTGGAAAGAAAGGGTGGGATGTCCGATGCATGAAACATGAAGAGGCTATAGAATCAGTGCTAGTCCAGGTACTCAAAAGATCAGAGATCCTACCTGTCCCCAAAATACTGGCAGAAGACACTCTGAAAATATATATAGCCTGCCAACATCCACGTCCAGTGGAGAAGCAATTACAGAAGCCAGAACTTCCACCTTCTGCACCCCATAGTGATCCTGGGTCCATGCTTCCAGAAGGATAAAGAATAGGGAATCTATCAACAGAGGGGATGGGATAGGGAACACAGGTGCTGGGAATTGTGTGGAATTGTACCACCCTTCTTATCCTATGGTCTTGTTAATCATTATTACATCAATTAAAAATAAAGAAAAATATATTTTTAAAATTTATTTCCTTTTTGTTGCCCTTGTTTCCATTGTTGTAGTTATTATTGTTGTTGATGTCATCATTGCTGGATAGGACAGAGAGAAATGAAGATAGGAGGGGAAGACAGAGGGGGCAGAGGAAGATGGGCCACCTGCAGACCAGCTTCACTGTGAAGTGACTCCCCTGCAGGGGCTCGAACCAGCATCCTTAGGCTGGTCCTTGCACTTCACACCACCTGTGCTTAACCCGCTGCGCTACTGACCAACTCTGAAGAAAAATATTTTTTATTTATTGGATAAAGCCAGAGAGAAATTGAGAGGGAAGGGGAAGATAGGGAAAGGGAGAGGAAGAGAGAAGGGGAGAGAGAGAGAGAGAGAGAGAGAGAGAGGGACCTGCATCCTGCTTCACTGCTCCTGAAGCCCCCCTTCCCATAGGTCGGGGCCCGGGACTCGAACCTGGGTCATTGCATATAGTAACATGTGCACTTTAATAGTTGTAACACCACTTGATCCCCCCCCCCCCCAGAAGACTCAATTAATCTGATTGGGGCTAGGGATCCTGAGTTTCATTTCAGTAATAGAGTTTCTATGGGATTTAGAGGCCTTAGAGACTCAGGGGCTTCTTGGAGGATGGTACTGGTTTACAAAATGAACCCCAGTTAGAAAACACTGCTCCATCCTCTGCTGCCACCATACCAGTCTCCCACCAGTGCCCTCAGGGTCCAAGGAAGCATGTTGGAGAGGGATGCACAGTATGGTTGAGGTTCCTGAATAAAGAGGTTCCTGCAGCAGCCACCACTGGGACCACAGGGTCATGCTGGAATGTGAAGGTTCCCAAATTTAAAACTTCTGCACAGCAAAAGAAACCACCACCCAAAGAGACAGACCCATTACAGAATTAGAGAAGGCCTATGCATGCCATACATCAGATAAGAAGCCAATAACCAAAATATATAAAGAGCTCACCAACCTCAGCAACAACAATAAAAGATGACCCCAGTCAAACATGAGGAGAGGATATGAACAGAATATTCACCATAGAAGGGATTCAAAAGCCTAACAGGCATACAAAAAAATGCTTCAAGTTACTGATTTGTTAGAGAAATGCAAATAAAGACAACAATGAGACACTACTTCACTCCTGTGAGAATGTCACACATTAGAAAAGGTAGCAGCAATAAATACTGGAGAGGTTATGGGGACAAAGGAACCCTCCTCACTGCTGGTGAGAATGTCAATTGGTCCAACCTCTGTGAGAGCAGTGGAGAACTCTCAGAAGGTTAGAAGTGGACCTTACCTATGACCCTGCAATTATTCTCTTGGGGATATATCTTAAGGAACCTAACACACCCCTCCAGAAAGATCTGTGTACACCTATGTTCACAGCAGCACCATTTGTAATAGCCAAAACCTGGAAGTAGCCCAGGTGTCCAACAACACATGAGTGGTTGAGCAAGTTGTTTTCTATACACACAATGGGATACTCTTCAGGTATTAAAAATGGTGGATTCACCTTCTTCACCTCTTCTTGAATGGAGCTTGAAGGAATCATGTGAAGTGAGATAAAGTCCAAAACAGAAGGATGAATATTAGATGATTTCACTCATAGACAAAAGTTGAGAAATCAGAAAAGAAGGGGAAACACAAAGTAGAACTTGGACTGGGTTTGGTGGACTGCACGAAAGCAAAAGACTTTGTGGGGAGGGGTGTGCGGCTTCCAGGTCCTGTTGCCTGATGGTGGAGGAGGACTTCGCTGGGACTTGTTGGGAAATTGTGAGGAGCCTCACAAAGCATTAAGCCAGCTCCCCCTGCTCCACCCTGAATTCCTGATACTATGGCATATCTACATAATCATTGTTTTGCCTGAAAAATCCCCACCCATTCCATACCTTTGATCTATCTTCTTTCTAACTTCCTTTGATCTATCTTCTTTCTAACTTCCCTGCCTCCAGGGTAGTATTAATCCCACCAGTTAAAACCCTCACAACAGTTGCTAAGGAAGTTCCTACCTTTCCAGCATTTCTCCACCCCTTTCCTAGCCATTTCTGTTTCCGACTAGTCACTTTAGGGCCTGGCCTGATCAATAAAGACACTGCATTGCCTAGCCTTCCAGGAGCTTGGTTTCTGAGTCATCTATCTCCCGCATCGCTGAGTAAGTAGCAGCCAGGCTGGCTCCTGTTGAGTTCTGTCCAAACGAAAGAGTATGCACTCGGGAAGAGACCTTTTTTTTTTTTTTAATGAGAAAGAAAGTTGGTGCACTGAAGACTTACTTGATGGGTCAAAAAGTATCTTGTCTCCATTTGGAATAATTAGAAACTTCCAAAATATATATGGATATATGCTTGATGTATGCAATGAACAAAACTATTAATTACAGTTAATTTCAGAAATAGAAATGATTATAACATAAGATGATAAAATAAAATGTTAAGTTTGAAAAAAAAAAGTATCTTGTCAGCATAATGGTTTCAGAAGTGAAAGCATGCACCTTTTCAGGACTAAAGTAAAAACAGTGGTATTATTTCCAAAGGACAAATTTGAGATCTGGGGATTCATAGCAGCTTAGGTCTCAGGGGATGTGTTCACCAGGAAGACTTGTTTTTGTAAAGAGATTGGATATTGGTGCAGATCTTAATCCAAAAATAATTAATACCCTTATGGTATCATAAGTAGTTTATACAATTGGAAATATGTAAAGCTACAAATCACATTTCCTTATTATCCTGGAGAACTGGTGTTTCCTCTGGGAATCTGCCCATGCTATCAAACCGAGCTTGTAGACAGAAGTCTCATAATAAATATTTCTTCTGCTTTTCACCCGATTGGAAATTAATATTTCATGAAGGAAAATCAATGCTTTTACAGGATGGGAAGGGCTGGTTCTGCCCAAACACTTCATCTTCCTCAAAGATGAAGCTTATATGATTACCAGTTTCTGTCTATTTCAGAGTTAAAGAAACACCATTCTCACAATGAAAAGGTTTCTGGATAGGGCTAGGGAAGGGCCCATAGCAAACCTCATGGTTCGGGAAGAGAGTATTAGAAACAGCCAGGAAGGGGCAGCTAAAACTGGGTCAAGGCATGAGGAGATGGTCTAAGTGAAGGTTCAGTGTCTTTTTTCATCAAAACAGGAAAAGAGAGGAGAACTGAGTGGGAAATATATACAAGTTTTTGTCATCCTCTCTGCTCAGTCACACCTAACCCATCCAACATGATGGAAGCTATTTGGCGGTGAAGGAGGAAGAGGTATGTGTGTGTGTGTGTGTGAACTTGGAGTGCACACTGAAACCTAGCTTTCTCAGAACATGTTCACACTGTATTTGTCATTTTTACCCTCTTTTTTCACAGTGAGAAAATGAGGAAGTAACATTTTAGAGACATTCACAGTTAGAGGGAGGCATATGCTGATTGGATTTCTAATTCTTTTCTTTGGTCAGGGCAATCATCTAAATTTAATTAAATATCACGTTTAATCTTATTGGATTTCAAATGGCTAGAGACATCCAAAATCAAATAGATTGTTATTATAGATTTTTTTTTGAGGAAGAATGGAGGTTTCTCTCTCCTAGTTTTTCATTATTAAGCATGAATATATTAAAAACATATTTTGTTACTCTCTTGGCAACAAGTCATGTCCCTTCAATATCTCAAGCACATTTGTTGTTCATATGAAACAATTTCAGAAACACCCTTCATGAATGGAAGCAATCTAGAGTCTTGAACTTTATTACTCCTGGTGCTCTTGGTTTTTAAGCCATCTTCTCTCTCTTCTGCAGAAAGTGTCTCTTTTCCTTTAGGATTCTTTTTCTTCTCCACTCTTGTTTCATGTTGTAATCAATAGTTGCTTCTTCCTGCTCTCTCTCTCTTTTTATCAGTGTCTCTTCCTTCACTCCTCCCTGGTTCCTTCTATACTGTCTTCCTTCCTTCCTCAGTTGACATGATAGCTTACTTAGAGAGTGTGTCTACTTTGTCATGTGCCCAAGACCCAGGTTTGAGTCCCAAAGCCACAGCATTGGAGGAAGCTTAAATTTTGTGGTAATCTCTCTCTCTCTCTTTCTTTTTATTTCCTTTCTTTCTTTCTTTCTTTCTTTCTTTCTTTCTTTCTTTCTTTCTTTCTTTTTGCCTCCAGGATTAACGTTGGGGCTCAGTCTGTCCTACAAATCACTGCTCCAGGTGGACATCTTTTATTCCCCCATTGTTCTTTGTTGTTGTTGCTGTTGTAGTTGGATAGGACAGATATAAATTGAGAGAGGAGGGGAAAATAAAGAAGGGGAGAGAATGATAGACACTTGAAGCCCTGCTTCACTATGTGTGAAGTGTCCCCTTTGCAGCGGGGGAGCTAGGGGCTTGAACTGGGATCCTTATGTGGGTCCTTGTGCTTCGTACTATGTGCACTTAACCTGGTGCACTACTGCCTGGCCCCCTCTCTATATATTTCTATCTCTGCCTTTTTTTCTGAGAAAGTTGGTTCAGAGTGGTCAAGTCCCAGCAGTGACAAAATATATTTCTCTTCCTCCTCTCCTTTCTTTTCTTGCCTCCAAATTCTCCTACTATTTTCTCTCTTATCACTGAAGGTATTTATCTTATTTTATTATTATTATTATTTTGCTATTTAAACAGTGAGGTCATCAAGATCTTATCAAGATTTTTTCTCATTATTTTGTTAAAATACTTTTATTTTGTCCATATTTTCACTTCTTTTTTCCTTCCTCTATTTTTTTCTTTTTTTCTTTCTTTGCTTCCAGGGTTATTGCTGGAGCTTGGTGCTGGCCCAATAATCCCCCGCTCCTTGCAGGCATTTTTTCCCCCCATTTTATTCGATAGGACAGAGAGAAATTGAGAGAGGAGGGGAGAGAGAGATAAAGAGAGATAGAGGCAAACCTTTTTCACTGCTTGTGACGTGTCAGTCCTGCAGGTAGGGATCTGGGGGCTTGAACCCAGATCCTTGTGCTGGTCTTTTCACTTGGTACTATATGTGCTTAACTGCATGCCATCGCCTGGCCCCTAACTTGTCTTTCAGAAGTGACAACAGAGTCACACTGGTTAGGTCAGGGACAGGGCATGCAGAACATTCCCATCTGTGAGGAAGTCGCCACTGTCACATTTTTTGCATGTGGCAGTGCCCATAGCAGCTCTGAGGAAAAAGAAAGATACAAGAAAATACATCACACGGCCCCCAGAGGTGGCTCTGTGCATAGAGTGCAGGACTTACACGTGTAAGGTCCCAGGTTTGATCCCCAACATGACGTAGAGGCTATCTGGCTTCTCTCTCTTTCATAAAATAAGTGAATGGATACATATTTTCTTTAAAAAGTAACCCACAAGCTGGTGAAATAACTCACTTGGATAGTGTACCTGTTTTGTCATGAGTGCGACCCCGTTTTGGAGGAAGATTCAGTGCTGTGGTATCTCTCCAACCTGACATCTCTATCTTTCTATTTGAAAATGATGACTTGGCACAATGAGACACAGACAACAACAACAACAACATCCATAGCAAGAAGATAAAAGCCATGACTTGGAGATTTCTCTCTGGGCCTACACTGGCACCATTGACATATATATGACTCTCAGAAGGTCAGTCTTGGAAGCATTGCTGTTTTAAAGAGTCACTTATCCAGCACTGTCACATGCTGGCCACTTGTTGAGATGCTATTTTACTATAAGAAGGTCCTCAGAGAAGTTTGAGAGAAACTTGAGATCTAAAGAAACGCTGTGATAAAACGGTTAACGTTACAAGACGCAGAGAGTGTGACGTGTGCTCAAGTTAGACAATGACCAGCACGCACGGCGTGAGTTCACTCCTCTGCCATCTATAGAGAGATCAAACAGTTGGAGTGAAATAAAAAAAAAAAATAAACAACTCTTTTAGGTTTTAAGACCATTTTGGGTCTGACAGAAAGAAAGAAAGAAACATTTAGACAAATTGGGGTTAGTCGTATGGTGAAGTATGGAGCCGGCCTGTTAGTGGTCAGCTTAATGCAGTCTATGTAGATACTGGTTCTTAACAGTGTATGCCTAAAACTTCTGTTAATATTTTTATTTACTTATTATTGGCTAGAGACAGAGAGAAATTGGGGAGTAGTAAGGGAGAGAGACAGAGAGACAACTGCAGCATCACTTCACCACTTGTGAATCTTCCCCCCTGGTGGTGGGGATTGGGAGCTTGAACCTGTGTCCTTGCACAGTGTTATGTGTATGCATGACCAGGTGCATTACCTCCTGGCCCACTGTAAACTCATAGAATCTCGAAACAGTACAATGCTACTGTTATGTAAGAAAAAAAGTAAATTTATAACAACAATAAAAGGAATAATGATAATAATGATGACGATAATAATAGTGGTAATAATTCCACCTCCTGAATGCCAGAATTCTATGTAGGACATTCTGTTTAATCTAGATTCTGTTATAAGGCATTGCGCCAAGTGACCCAGATTTTTCAATATTGAGCTGTTCTGTCGTTTTGTTCCATGCTCTTGAGCCAAATCTAAGGAACAAATGCACAGCACAGAGTCAGATGAGATCATCCCTTCATTTGTAATACCAGGTGTGTTTTAGAAATTAACTACTGCATCGAACTTCCTCAGTACATCAATCTCCTTAGTACCATGGATCTAGCAAGATGCTTGGTGAATTTTGAAGCCCAAGGAGTCTGAGCTGCACTGGGAAATATTCAGTGTGGGCAGTATCTCCAGTCAGGAAAAAGTTGGTCTCCAACACCAGCCCTCCCTTTGAAGAGACAGTGATTTTGAAGAGCATGTAAGATCATGAACATCATGTACAAGTTATATTGTCAAGAAGCCATGAGTGAGTAACTTGAAGTTGGCCAAGGAAAGTTTTCTAACAGGATTTCTCTCATTTCACTTCACGTTAATATTTTCAGCAGAACAGCATGTTTGGAGACTTACAAAATATTGCTGAGGCTTTAATAGATAAATGACGCAAATAAAACACAAGGAATGAGATAATTTTTTTTTTTTGTAAAAATCACCTGACGATAGTATTTACTTAGGTCAATTTCCTTAAAGGGTGAGAAGGTCAATTTTATGAGGATGGGTCTTAAGCAATAAAACAAAGAAGTCATTTTAATTGTACTACAATGATACTATAGCAGTCATTTACTTGACACTTAGTCATTATTAGAGTTTATCATACCTAATTATTAGTGCATCTCTCCTGTCTCACCATAAATTGGGAAGGCACGAATTATAAGTCCATCTTGTAAAGGGTAATTTGGTTGTCAACAAGAGAAAGGTGCTGGGGGAAAAGGAATGTACAAATTGGTACAAAGGGGCAAGTGTTTGGTGAAGAACTGGACACTCAGAGCACTAGGTGAATGCACACATTATGCATGTACAAACCATTGTATTTTACTGTTGACTGCAAACCATTCATCCCCCAATAAAGATATTGAAAAAAAAAGTGACAAAGCAGGTCTTTAGGTGTCCATTTTTCCCTCTCTATCTTCGCCTCCTCTCTCAATGTTTCTCTGTCCTATCCAATAAAATGGGGAAAAAGTGTCCACCAGGAGTGGTAGATTCATAGTGCCAGCACCAAGCCCCAAGAATAACCCTGAAGGCAAAAAAAAAAAAAAAAAGAGAAAAGAAAGAAAGAAAAAATATGGCTATTGAGAATGGTGGAGTCATGCAGGTGCTAAGCCCCAGCTTAACTCTAACAAGAAGAAACAGGCATCAGGATTCCAGGGAGTGCAGTGACACAGCTCTGCCTGGCTGCACTCACCAGCTTAGCTCCTGCCAGTTACTTGGTTTCCTCTGTTAATTTGCCTCCTGGGACCCTGCCTGCAGCTCAGATAGCTTAACACTTGAACAAAATCACAGAAGGTGATGAATGCACGGGCCAGAATGTGAGAGTGAGGCGACACTCCAGAGTCCCATCAACTTTGAGTCGCTTGGAGGAAATTAGCCTTTTAAATCTGGAAGGCGGATGACTAAATAGGGCTTCCAAGGGCTCAGCCCTCTCAGAAGTTAGTTCTGGACTGTAACTAACCTTGATCATGACTGAAGTCAACAAATGCACCCCCTCACAACTGAAGACTGTCTTCAAACACACGGAAACTGAATGTCCATGGTGTTGCCCAGAAATTTGTTTTCATGTGAGAAATTTTTATTTTCAGGGGCCTGGTGGTGGTACACCTGCTTAAGTGCACACACTACAGTGCACAAAGATCTGGGTTCAATTCAAGCCCCTGGTCCCACTTGCAGGAGGAAAGTAGAGTTGCTGATGTTTCTCTCTGTCTCTCTCCATCTCTATCTCTCCCTCCCTTCTCAATGTCTATGTTTATCCAAAGATAAATAAATAAAATTAAAAAGCAATTTTTATTTTTAAAAGTGATTGAGATATTAATTCTATATAAACAATGAACAATGATTACTATTTTGATTTAACTTTTCTATGTTGCATTTTCATCTTGGGACAATAGTTTATGTTAGGATATTTCCCCTTACCCCTCTTCTTTTCCTCTGTACCTTTCTCTTTTTCCCTTCCCTCCCCCTTAACTTCTTTCCTTCTATCTACCCTCCCTCCCTTCCTTTCTTCCTTCCTTCCTCCCTCCCTCCCTCCCTCCCTTCCTTCCTTCCTTCCTTCCTTCCTTCCTTCCTTCCTTCCTTCCTTCCTTCTGTCTTTCTTCCTTCCACACTCCTTTCTCCTTTTTCTCCCTTTATTCCTTACAACAAATACTCAAAGTTGACCTACAGTCTTTTCTAACTGGGGTAGGGTCATACAGACATTGCAGTCCTTGCTAGCTCACACAAGAGCTACGCCGGTGCCATTAGAATGTGGGTGTGATTCCATGTCTCATGCTTGAGTGTTTGGAAAAATAAAAAGGCTTCCATTAGCATCACTAGTGAGACACCAAGCCAAGCTCACCTGTATGCAAAGCTTCCTATTGCTTGGAATCTCTCTGGGAATCCTACCATGTCTTTTAGTTCACAGGAAGATGATGCCAATGCCATCACCTTGAGTCCGTCGAGCAGGGCCGTGAGAAGGCATGTGGACCTAGGGAGGCTACTGCATCATTTTGGGATTCCCCTGCTATTTACTTTGGGACTCTTTCTGAACCTCAGTTTTTTTCTACTACAGTGTAAAAATAAATAACCTTGCTTAACAAAAACGTAAGAATCAAGGAGTAGTTACTGTCCAGCATGGATTGAGCACATAGCTGGAAATCTCAAAAGAAATCTGTACTTAGAAGACAGGAACAAAATCAAGCTGAATAATTATATGATAATTCTCAGTGTATTTATTCCAAAAAAGTACCAAAAAATAAAAATAAAAAACCCCAATATCCTCCAGGTGACTGATCTGTACATCTTTGCTTTTTCAAAGCTATTTTTCTTTTTCTTTTTTTTTTAAAGATATTTATTTTGGACAGAGACAGAGAGAAATTGAGAGGGCAGTGGGGAGTGGGATAGGGAAAGAGAGATACCTGCATCACTGAATCAGCAATTAGGAACATTTCCCCCCTACAAGTGGAGCCTGAGGGTTTGAACCCTGGTCCTTGTGAACTGTAATGTGTTCTCAGCCAGCTGAACTACTACCATCCCCACTTTAAAATATTTACTGTGGATAGACAGTTGTTTAGAGGGAAGGGGGAGATAGATGATAGATAGATAGGTGGATAGATGATAGATAGGTAGATAGGTCAATAGATGATAGACAACTACAATATATTTTCTTTTCTTTTTATTTTTTAAATATTTATTTATTCCCTTCTGTTGCCCTTGTTTTTTTATTGTTGTAGTTATTATTGATGTTGTTGTTATTGAATAGGACAGAGAGAAATGGAGAGAGGAGGGCAAGACAGAGAGGGGGAGAGAAAGACAGACACCTGCAGACCTGCTTCACTGCCTGTGAAGGAACTCCCCTGCAGGTGGGGAGCCAGGGGCTCGAACAGGGATCCTTACACTGGTCCTTGCACTTTGTGCCACCTGCACTTAAGCCACTGTGCTACCGCCCGACTCCCTACAATATATTTTCACCTCTCATGGAACTTCCTGTAGGTGGGGAACAGGGCCTTTCACACTGTGATGTGTGCATTTAACCAGGTGTGTCACCACAGAGCTGTTTTTTAAGTTACCCCCATATAATAATTTTTTAAAATTATTTTTTACTTATTTTTGGATAGAGACAGAGAAATTGAGTGGGGGAGATAAGGAGGAGAAAAAGACAGAGAGACACCTGCAACCCTGCTTCACCACTCCTGAAGATTTCCTCCTGCAGGTGAGGACTGGGGAGGCTTGAACCCGAGTCTTTGCACACTGTAATAATGTGCGTTTGACCAGTTGCTCCACCACCTGGACCCATCAGATGTTTTTTAATATTAAAAAAATCATTTATTTATTTGATAGTACAGAGAAAAAATGAGAGGAAGGGAAAATAGAGAGGGAGAGAGAGAGAGAGAGAGAGAGAGAGACCTATAGACCTGCTTCACCACTAATGAAGCTTCCTTTCCTCCTGCAGGTGGGGACTGGGGATTTGAACCCTTGTCTTTTCCCTGTAATACGTACTTCACTGCCTGTTCCCCCTAGTGTTACTGATAGTTTACCTTAAAAAAATCACTAGATATTTTAGCTAAAAAAATTAAATCTGATTTAGATTCAAGTATTATCTATTTGATGCTTTAAAACTTTGGAACATTTTCTGCCTCTCTCTCTCTCCCTCTCTCTCTCTCTAGGATGGAAAGACATAACCTAGCTCATGACTGGAACTTGGGTTTCTCAAGGCTTTGACCACTGCATCTAGTGGTAGAGATTTGCTTGATGCATTGGAGCTCATAGAAGGGCACTTCTAGATCACACTCTGCTGCTTGCTGTGTGACCTTGACCACAACACTTCACAGTTGCCATGGATCCATTTCCTGAATGTCTTACCATGTCAGACACTGTAACACATTCACTTAACGCTTATCCTCCTTCTTGTCAACACACAGCATACATTATTCTCTCCAGTTTCAAATCACAAAACACCTATAAGAGGTGACTGGAGTCCGGTTAACATCAGACATTTATCTGAAGACATGAGATGAAGTCACACATTCTCTTCATTTCTTATTTGTGATGGTCTTCAAAGACTACTCCCCCCATTTCATCAAGCCCTCCATCCTTATGTTTCTCTGACCTTTGGTTTTAAAGTCCTTATGTGATCTCAGATGGCCCTGTCTATTTAATTCAGTTGTTAGGATCATTGATAAGATAACTGACTCAAAGACTCTGTCCTTAGGTGAGACTGATGGGGTTAACAGCAAATGGTATTTATATACTTTCCTCATACTTGGGAGTTACTACCTGCCCTGCCCTGGTCCAGGTTTCTAATTCTATTCTCATCTCTGACACCATCTTCCCAGAAAATATTTTTAGTCCAATTACATGTTTGCTATCAGGCTCAAACAAGAATTACTAATGTCATGGCCCCTTGGAACATACCTCAAATAGACTTCCTAGCTTCTTTCCACACAAAGACCCCTAATATCATCTGCTCTATTCCTACCTTTGGGTTCCTGTGTATTAAACATTTTGTTCTGCTTTATATCTTACTGCCTTTCAGCCATAAAGTTGCAGATGCTACCATGATGCCAAATAGTACAGAGAAAAATTGAGAGGAAGGGGAAATAGAGAGGCAGAGAAAGAGAAAGACCTATAGACCTGCTTTACCACTTAATTAAGCTTCCCCCTGCAGGTGGTGACTGGGGATTTGAACTCTTGTCTTTTCACTGTAATACGTACTCCATTGCCCATTGCCCCTAGTCATTTGATTTCCCTGGGCAGACGACCTCACCAACATGTCCCAGAACACCATCTCCCCAGAGCCCTGCCCCACTAGGGAAAGACAGAAACAGGCTGGGGGTATGGGTCCACCTGCCAACACCCATGCTCAGTGGAGAAGCAATGACAGAAGCCAGACATTCCACCTCCTGCACCCCATAAAGAATTTTGGTCCATACTCCCAGAGGGATAAAGAATAGAGAAGCTTCCATAGAGGAGATGGGACAGGGAACTCTGGTGGTGGGAACTATATGGAATTGTATTCCTGTTATCTTATAATGTTGTTAATCATTATTAAATGGATATATGAAAAAAGACTTTGTCCTTGTTATAACACCATTCAATTATGTTATAGTATGATTATCTAATGAAATTACTAAAATAAAATATTATTTTTTAAAAATAGCTTTATATCTTTATTTATTGGATAGAGACAGCCAGAAGTCGAGAGAGAAAGGGGAGATAGAGAGAGACAGAGAGACACCCTCAGCTCTGCTTCACCATTTGCAAAGCTTTCCCCCTGCAGGGGCTCGAACCTGGGTCCTTGTGCACTGTAATACATGCACTCAACCAGGTGGGTCACCGCCTGGCCCCTAAAATAAAATATTCTTAGGGGGCTGTTTAAGGAGTAAAGACTTAGCTGAGGTGGGGTGAGGAAAAGAAAATAATGGAGAAGGAAAACTATCACTTACAACGCATGTACTAAGTGTTAAATGTATCCCATATTTCGTCTCACACAATATTCTTCTAGAAGCTAAATAGTCCTGATGCAAATGTCACACGATACTCCTCATTGATAAAGAGACAGGAATTGAGGAGCAGAAAGGATGAAATAACAAACACAATCAAAAGCTAGAGTGGATTCGGAAGGCCTTGGTCAGATACTGAATCTTAGTGTCTTTCCAGGTTCATGTCCCAAAGTGAGCTGGAAACAGGGTCTCCTGATGTGAAGGTCTGAGCATCTCATTTGGTACAAAAAACCTTCGGTTTTACACTTTTTTTGAACAGTTTCTTTCCCTTCCCTTCCCTTCCCTTCCCTTCCCTTCCCTCCCCTCCCCTCCCCTCCCCTCCCCTCCCCTCCCTTCCCTTCCCTTCCCTTTCATTTCATTTCATTTCCTGCCTTCTTTCCTCCCTTCCTTTCCTTTCTTTCTTTCTTTCTTTCTTTCTTTCTTTCTTTCTTTCTTTCTTTCTATCTTTCTCTCTCTCTTCCTCCCTTCTTTCTTTCCTTTCCTTCCTTCCTTCCTTCTTTTCTTTCTTTCTTTCTTTCTCTCTCTCTCTTCCTCCCTCCCTTCCTTCCTTTCTTTTCCTTCTTTCTTTCTTTCTTTCTTTCTTTCTTTCTTTCTCTCTCTCTTCCTCCCTCCCTTCCTTCCTTTCTTTTCCTTCTTTCTTTCTTTCTTTCTTTCTTTCTTTCTTTCTTTCTCTCTCTCCCTTCCTTCCCTCCCTCCCTCCTTCCTTCCTTCCTTCCTTCCTTCCTTCCTTCCTTCCTTCCTTCCTTCCTTTCTCTCTTTCATTTTTAATGTTTATTTTTTGGATAGAGACAGCCAGAAATTGAGAAGGAAGGAGGAGACGGAGAAGAAGAGAGAGACAGAGACTCCTGTAGCCCTGCTTCTCCACTTACAAAGCTTTCCCCCTGCAGGTGGAGACTGGGGGCTTGAACCTGGGATCTGGGTTCTTGCACATTGTAATGTGCACTCAACCAGGTGCACCACCACCACCCGCTCCCTATAAGTTTTTTTTTTTTTTTTTTTTTTTTTTGATGGAGTGATTTGTGACAATCCTTTGGAGAGAAGAACTGAGTAGCTTTCTAGCTAGTTCTCTAACCAGATCTCCAACTAGTTCTCTCAAGAGCTATTGCTAGAACCACGTGGGGATGGATTTGAAGACCAGGTGCTAAGCTGCAAAGGAACAAGGAATACCGTCATTCACTCCAGCAAGTCTCCATCTCACTTTGAATTCTGGTCATGATGGCGCTGACTGGACACAACTGAATTTCACTTGGGCCACTCCAGTCCCTCCTCTGTAAATGAAGGAGTCTTACATCTAACTCCCAAGTGTGGGCTGCAAGGATTAGTTGACTTAAGAGCAGAGTCTGACTGGCTGGGGCTGAAGTTAAAGAAATGCCAAGTAGGGAATTTCCCAGCAGTAGTGTACTCTGTTAAGTACACATAGTACTAAGCACAAGGACCCCTGCAAGGATCTAGGTTTGAGTCACCGCTCCCTACCTGAGATGGTGGGACGGGGGGGGGGGGGGGACTTCACAAGCGGTGAAGCAGGTCTGCAGATATCTATCTTTCTATTTTCTCTCTCTCTCCCTGTCCTTTCTCAATTTCTCTCTGTCCTGTCTAATAAAAATGAAAAAAAATGACCACCAGGAGCAGTGGATATATAGTGCCTTCACTGAGTGCCGGCAATAACGTTGGAAGCAAAAAAGAAAACGAAAAAAAGAAATGCCAAGTGGCACACCTAGTTGAGCCTGCAAAGACCCTGGTTCAAGCCCCTAGTCCCCACTTGCAGGTGGGAAACTTCGTAAGCAGCGAGTTTAGCAGAGAGACGGGTGTCTCTTTTCCTCTCTCCATCTCCTCTTCTCCTCTCAGTTTCTGTCTTATCAAATTACATAAATGACATAAAGTTTTTTTTTTTTTTAAAGTGCCAGTTGGTCTTTCTGCTTCCTTAGGACATCTTCTGCACTTTCCCACAGGATTTCTGAAACTTGCCCATTTTCTCTGGTAGACTTTCAAAGAGCTATTATACCTGCTTTCACTTCCTGATTTTTTTGAAACGACTGTTCCCTGGGGTTTGTGGGGTGGGGGTCCCCTGATAATGCAAAGGAACAACACCATCAAGGACCTTCCCACAGAACAGACAAAGACACACGAAATCAGATCAAACTGACACAGCAAGACACCATCGGTATTGATCACACACAGCTAGCTACATCAGTAAACCTACAGCTTCAATACTTGGATGAAGGCATTCCTTCTTGTTTTCCTGTCTTGTTCCAGCTTATCATTTGTTCTTGCCAAGAAAAACCTGGCAGAGATGAGTCCCCATACCCGGTAGGTTAGCATTTGACCCCAGTGTTAGTTGTGTTCTTGAGCAACTTAGTCCTGAGAGTAGTAAAGAAAAGTTGTTGTGATCCTAAAGTCCAAATTCTCCTCTACTCCAAACCCCAAACAACAACAACAACAAAAAAACACTTTCATTTAGGCACTATTTTAAGAGAACCTACAGCCATCAGGGCTCCAAGAGTTCATTTCTATCTTCGATGACCTACTTTGAACGGTGGCTAGAAGACCAGCCAAAGAAGCCCACAGCCAACCTTGCCTTTAGATTTTTGTAGCAACAGGCCCTTGCTAAAGACTCCAAGAAAAGAAGATTAGAAACATCACTGAGTCTTTCCCTTTTTTTTTTTTTTTTAATGGTAAGGACTTGATTATTTCTTCAGCAGAATGAGCTGAAGGAGGGACTGGTTTCTTCTGCACATGTTGGGACTATGTGTAAGCCTGATAGAGCTTAGGGAGAACCACCCCCGTCCTTGGATGGAGGTCTGAGAAGATAAAATCTTGGTGAGTCTCTCAACTGAGGTGAGCAAAAGGGGGGAAACTCAGACTTAGTTCTTTCCTTCTTGACTCTCAGGCCCACAGAAACCCCAGTACTTCCCTCCATTAACTGCAGGCCACATGGCCACAGATTCACTTATTCAGTCACCTTCTGATCACAGAACACACCTTATCACACACCTCAGACCCCAGACAAGAGAAATTCCAAACTCTATGGCTTTTTGATATCCATCTTCTCTCTGTCTCACCCTACGGGTTTAACCCCTATGCTTCTCTCAGATACCTTTGGATAATTAAGTTGCTTGCGTCATGGAGAATAACTGTCTTGTGTCTCATCAATTCCTGCCATACCAGCCCCCTACCATGGGGGCAAGCCGACCTTTAAGAAACCTGTAATTTCTGACATATTTCAATAATAATTCCCTTTGTTTGGTTTTCTATTTAACTCATGTCCGCCTTGCTAATAAACGAGTTCTGAGCACGCTGGAGGGCTCCCAGGTGTCTTTTACTTCGTGTCATCCCTGTTGTGAGAGAGAAAGAACCAGTCCGTTACCTTTCCCCTGGAGATCACCCTGCCAGAGACCCGACATGCACCCACTCAATGCTTCATTCAAGGCCCTGTGTTTCATCTTAGTAAACCCGTCTCATGGGGCCAGGCGGTGGCACACCTGGTTAAACACACACTACAGTGCTCAAGGACCCAGGTTCAAACCCTTGCTCCCCACCTACAGGGGGAAAGCTTCACAAGTGGGGAAGCAAGGCAGCAGGTGTCTCTCTGTCTCTCTCCTTTATCTCTATTTCCCCTTTCAATTTCTCTCTGTTTCTGTCTAATAAGTAAAAAAAATATTAAAAATAATAAGCAAACCCATCTCTTGTCTCAGGGCCGGCTCTTTCCTAATAAGCACAGATGGAGAGATGGCCACTCACTGGGACCTGTGTGGTTTACCTGTCCAGCGTGGGGAGATCTGGCCTGAGCAGGGGGTCCCATGGTGGTGACATGGTAGGAAGTCCAGGAGCAGTTGAGCCGGAAGCCAGTGGGCTGAGTTCTTATCTGGGCTCAGCAGTGTCCTTCAGCAGAGAGCTTCTTGGTCTGTTTCAGGTTTGGTTTCCTGTGAAACAAAGCCACAGCCCAGGGTGGTACGACCTGCGTGGAGGCAGGACTTCCTCTTGTTGAGTTCAAGCACAGTAATAACCATAATAAAAATAAAAATAATCCAAATGAGATGGATCCCCTGACCTTACAGGCTTCCTTACAGACACACGGTGAACGTGATCGCTTCAGCAGCACGTTTACTAAAACTGGAACAATGCAGAGAGGGTTAGCATGGCCCCTGCACAAGGATGACACGCAAATTTGTGAAGCGTTCCATATTAAAAAAAAAAAAAGACACACAGTGGGCTTAAGAGGCACTTTGCAATAGCTGAGTTCATTTACAGACTGCTGAGCACAGACTGCTGAATCTCCTCCTCTTCTCTTCTCTTCTGTTCTCTCTCTTCTTTTCTCTTCTCTTCTCCTCTTGTCTCCTCTCTCCTCCTCCTCTCCTTCCTTCCTTCCTTCCTTCCTTCCTTCCTTCCTTTCATTTTCCGTTCTTCTTTCTCTCTCACATTCATTCTTCCTTCCTTTATTTCTCTCTTCTTTCTTCCCTTCATTTTTCCTTTTGTTTCTTTCCCTTTAAAATGTTTATCTTAAATTCTTGTAAAGTCTACACCAAACATTCCAGGCATAAGGATACTTAATCAAGGGTCTTCTCTATGGGCTCAAAAAAATACATTATGCTCCTTGGTCTCAATATAAGTTATACTCAGTATAGACATGCTGGATTATCAAAACTCTACTGATTAATGAAATACAGACCAGTCCTGGGGGTATGGATCCACCTGACAACACCCATGTCCAGTGGAGAAGCAATTACAGAAACCACACCTTCCACCTTCTGCACTCCATAAAGAATTTTGGTCCATACTTCCAGAAGGATAAAGCATAGGGAAGCTTCCATTGGAGGTTATGGGACATGGAACTCTGGTGGTGGGAACTGTGTGGAATTTTACCCCTCTTAGCCTACATTCTTATCAATCATTGTTAAATCATTAAAACAAAAGAAAAGAAACACAGAGATATCACAGTATGACAATTAGCAATGAAATTTATTATTTAAAAAATCAAAATTTAAGCCCAGGAAAATAGCATAATGTTTCATTTATTATTTTTATTGTCTTTATTTACTGGAAAGAGATAGCCATAAATTGAAAGAAGGAGGAGATAGAGAGGGAGAAAGACAGAGAGACACCTGCAGCCCTGCTTCACCACTTAAGAAGCTTTCCTCCTACAGGTGGGACTTGTGGGGGCGGCGGCTTGAACTCAAGTCAGTAAACATGTGTGCTCAACCAGATGTACCACCACCCAGCCCCAGCATAATGGCTTTGCAAAATACTTTCATGCATGTTGGACACTAAATTTTTCTGCGTTTCAAAGACCATCCAAAACTAGGGACCACGTCCCTCTGGTGCTTTGGAGAACAACTGACTATTCACATGAGCTCTTATGCTTATTGTCTTGTTCATTCACAAAGTCACTGCAGGCCAGTCTATGACTAAGATGTGACAGTAGCTATATTTTAAAGATACCTCAACAAATGGATGTAGCTATGTGAAAAAAGACATGCAGGGTTCAGGCAGATGCCAGCACTCAGTCTACTTTAATTTATCTCTGCCTTAACCCTGGCTTATTTAAACTTGCAGCAAGTTCTTGCCAATATTCTCATCATGTGATACTCTAGTTTTTTTTTTTTTATGGTTTATTTTTAACATGAGATAGAGTTCTATGAGATAGACAGGCAGATAGACAGGGGAGTTGGATAACCTCTGTGACATACATAAAACCAAGAAAGGAACTGAGAACTTCAACCATCCAAGTCTTATATCCCTACCACCTGTGTCATTTCTCTGACTACTCAACACTCTAGTTTTACATAAGTCAGTGCTGAATTTCACCATACACCCTACCATCATTAAAACAATTCAGGACGGGGGTAGATAGCATAAAGGTTATGGAAACAGACTCTCATGTCTGAGGCTCCAAAGTCCCAGGTTTGATCCTCTGCACTGCAGAAGCCAGGGCTGTGTAGTTGTCTGGTAAAAATAAATAAATAAATAAATCAAAGATAGAGGTTTTCACTCTATAGGGTCGCTAATTCTGGATTTAAAATATTTATGTTTCTGGAGAAGAGAGAAGGGAGAGAGAGACGAAAGAAGAGAGGAGAGGAGAGAGAGACAGAAAGAAAGAAAGAGAGAGATGAGAGAACCATTGCTCAGGTATATGTGGTTCTGGGAATAGAACTTGGGGCCTTGGCCATAGATACCTTGCAACCCACCTTCTAAGTCACTTACTTCCTGAGTCACCATCATTGTGGTTTTGAAGCAACACACACCTCAAAGCTAACACTAAATTTAGCCATGGTTCAGTGTTGCCTATGTGCCTGGACCTGTGTTGAGTTACCCGCAGGCCTTCAGGTCAATCCTGTGACGAGAACGTCTCTGAACCCACATTACGGTTGGGAAAACAGAAGCCTGGAGAGTGGGTGTCATTTATTCACTTTGTCTGTGAGCTCTGGTCACCGTGGAAGCTGGATCCAAGAGTCATTTTAGATTGGTTCTCATGCCTGTGGTTTTCCCTCTGGATAAGGACTACAGTCCTAATAGATGATTAATTGCTCACCTTGAGTATGTCAGTTTAACTTAAGAGGCCAAAACAGGGGGTCAGGTGGTAGTGCAGTGGTTTAAGCACACATGGCATGAAGTGCAAGGACCAGAGGGAGTAAGGATCCTGGTACGAGCCCTCAGCTCCCCCACTTGCAGGGAAGTCACTTCACAGGTGGTGAAGCAGGTCTGTAGGCGTCTGTCTTTCTCTTCCCTTCTCTGTCTTCCCCTCCTCTCTCCATTTCTCTCTGTCCTATCCAACAACAGTGACAACAACAACAACAACAACAATAATAATAACCCACACAACAACGATCAAACAACAAGGGCAACAAAAAAGGGAAAAATGGCCTCCAGGAGCAGTGGATTTGTGGTGCAGGCACCGAGCCCCAGCAATAAACCTGGAGGCAAAACAAACAAACAGAAAAACACAAAGAGGCCAAAACAAACAAGTAGCAGCCCAAGACTTTTTTTTTTTAGAATTAAAAGTTTATGTACGTATGTATGTATGTATGTATTATTATTTTATTTGCCTCCAGGGTTATCACTGGGGCTCTGTGCTAGCACTAAGGATCCACTG